>NW_027458501.1:0-300000 GCF_050624435.1 Tenrec ecaudatus | reverse complement strand
TGGGTTGGGATATTTTCTTGATGCGCACTTAACCTTTACATACAACTCTCTCTTATACACAAGTTGCTGTAGATTTACTTCTCCAAAGTACCTAGACTAATAAAGGGGCTCTTAGAGCTCTTATAACAATCAATACATCAATTGTATCAAGCATATTTGTACATATGTTGCCAAGATTATTTTCTAAACATTTACTTTCTATTTGAGCCCTTACTATTAGACCCCAGGGACTCTCAAGGGGCAGGATTGTACTAGGAGGCCAAGAGGTGCAGTCCTTATGCCCTTGTGATGATACTGGCCTTGCTGTGCCCCAGGGTCAGTTAGCCCCTAGGGCAAGGCAGGGCATGAAGTGAGACCAGTGTTAAGAGCTCCGCTGGTGTAGGCAGTCCCCAAAGGAGAGAGAGCCACCGTTGATCCCAACCCTAGCGAGGTGATCTCCTGGCTGTCTTTTCAGGCAAGTGGGGGAGATATGTCAGTTACGTGGGCGCTGACAGAAAATGAACCACCCATGTGATGGACATGGGGCTTAGAGGAGCCAGCAGAGAGCAGGCTGCCACGGTCAGGCCTTATCAGGGGTTTAGAGGCCAGGGTCAAAATATCAGTCCCTCTTTTTCCCCTCCCTACCCACCCCACCTTGACCCCTTGATAAATTATAAATTATTATTATTTTCATATCTTAACCAACCACTCTCTCCCGTCACCCTTGGTTTCTGTTGATCGTCCCCCTGGGGTGGGGGTGTGGTTATGTGTCAATCATTGGAGTCACCTTTCTCCTGCCCTCCTGGTATCACTACTTCCATTGTTATTTCTTGATTCAGTGTGTGTCGAGCTCTTATCTGTATCTGTGTACATGTTCTGGTCTAGCCCGCAGTGAAAGGCAGGACTGGAGTCATGGTAGTGGGGGGTGAGGAACCTCAAGGAACCAGAGGAATATTGTATATTTCATTGGTGTTATACTGCATCCTAGTTGACTCATCCCTTGTGACCCTTTTGCAAGGAGATGTTCCATTATCTACAGATGGATTTGGGGGGGGGGGTGTGGGGTGTGTGTGTGTGTGTTTTGGGTCTTCTGATGCCTGTTACCTGATCCCATGTCATGATCACACAGGCTGGTGTGCTTCTTCCATGTGGGTTTGTTTATCAGCTAGACAGCTGCTTGTTTAACCTCAAGCCTTTCAGATCCCAGATGCTATATCTTTTGATAGAAGAGGTACCATCAGCTTTCTTTTTTTTTTTTAATATTAGCATGGTGTGTTTTATTTTTGCAGTACTTTCACATATCCTGCTCCAATTAGTGATACTTATTTTCCCCAGAGATAAAGAAAACAAGGGAATGGGTTTTTAAGCTAAACTGAAATAAGGTATGAATAGCAAACTAGTAAATGTACAAGTAATTTTCTCACATAACACTTGATCACTAGAGTATGAATAGCAGCTTCTCCAACTCTGACACCAAGCGATTACATTTAATGCGATGGAAAGTTAATGTCCAAGCCTGGGTGAGCAGCATCTGACACTTGTCAGAGCCAGTCTTAGTTTTCTGTTGTTGTTGTGGTCGGGTGCTGTCGAACCAGCTCCACCTCACAGTGACCCTCTAGACAAGAGAGCACACCCCATCCAGTCCTGAACCACCCCCAGTATCACTCTATTTTTGCATCATTGTTGCAGGCAATCCATCAGCTTTCTTTACCACATTTGCTTGTGCACCCATTTTGTCTTCACCGATCATGCCAGGAGGGTGAGCATCACAACATGCCAGGTTCTTAGAACAAAGTATTCTTGTATTGAAGGCAGGCCGTGAGCAGAGACCTAAAGTCCATCTACTACATCAATGTCTTGCCATATATGTTGTACATAGACCAATACCTCTATTTTTATGAATTAATGTATTTACATAGGTACACACTTATGCTTATACTTCTATCTATAGCTTTGCTTCCTAGATCTTTCCTGTTTCTTTTTACCTTTCTTCTACCTCACCATCACACTCACCCTTCTTCCACCTTAGTAGTTCTTCTCAGCTAAATTGCTGTTACCCCAACACCACCAGGATCTCTTTATGTCCTCCTCATTGTTGATTTTAATTCCTTAGTTATTCCCCTGTCTTTGGCGTTGTTTGCTTACCACTCCCTTCCCCTGCCTCCTTCCACTCGCAAAGTCCTTTGCTCTTCTAATGTGTTATCTGTTTCTCTCATCTTAGTATTAATCTTCTGAATTTCTCTTTGCTGTGGTGTACGGTTTCTAGTTTCAATTGATGTGTTATTTTAGTGCTTTCCTGAATTACTCTAAAGTGTGTGTGTGTGTGTGTGTGTGTTCAGTTTTTCTTTAGCTTCGCAATCTTTCCTTTCTCCCGGTTCATTGATAGTATAAAAGTATAATTTTTAATAGTTTATCAGGTAATTTCAATGCCTTTTCTTCCTGAAAAAAGGTCTTCTAGCTCTATATTGGTCATGTGCTTCAGCTGTTCTGTCTTGTTTCTTCATATAAACTTAAATTGCCTTTGCCACTGAGATGTTGTAGTATTAGTGTTTTTGTGTTTAATTGATCTTAGTATCTTGAGACTGCAGACACTCCACCTATCTACTGGTTGTTGTAAAGGATAATTTGAGAATGTGTGTGGTACTGTTTGTTGTTATTATAGCACAGTTAGCAATGGTTTCTTTGGTGGTCTCACTTACGTAAAGATGATCAGGTGGTACAGGAGTATGTAGTGTCTGTCACTGTATAGGTATGACTACAGTCATAGAGGTGGCTAGGCCTGCGATTGCTGTCCACTGTCAGGTAGAACAGGAAGGGACAAAAAAAAATTGCCAACGAAGAAATAATTTTTGAAAAAGAAACCAGCAAGAGACAGCGGACAAACAAGAGCAAGTGAAAGGAATTTAATAACTAGAAGTGTGTGTGTGTGTGTGTGTGTGTGTGTGTGTGTCAAAAACCAAGGTAGAGAAAAATAAAAGAGAAGCTAATCAAAACATAAAAAAGGAAAGGAAGGGAACTGGAAAAGTAAATTAAAATGGAAAGAATAGAAGTAGAAGCAGAAATAAAGAAGAAAGCAGAGTGCAGAAGTGATTAAAATAAATAAAAGGAAGTGAAGGAAAAGGAAAAACAAAGAGAAAACTTGGGGTGAGGACCTTTTTGTATAGGTCACAGCCTCTAGGGGGTTGAATATTGATTCCAGATGGAGCTTGGCAGGCCTATCTGTTTTCTGTGGTCCATGCACCTGATCCAGTAGGGTGTTTTTACAGCTTAGGTGATAGCTGAGGGGAATCTTTCTGGTAGAGAAGCAGCTGGGTCAGAATGGCTAATCATGGGGGAACTTTCCACGTGTCCAAGAGTAGCGAGGGATCCAGCATTGTATTTTTTGCTAGTGCTATGAGGAGAATCTCAAGCATTTCTGGGCATGGGGGTGATAATCCATCTCTAGGCATGGGGATGTTAAACCATGAGGGCATAGCTTTGTCTTCAAGCAGAAATGGACTTACAAGGATATCTCTGTCTGGTGTATGGGTGAAGGTAGGGGCTGGCAATTGTGATATCAGGAGGGTGTGGGAAACAAGTGAGGATCCTTTCTTAGTGCCAGCTACCAATGTGCCAGGCTTCTGTCTGGATGGAATGCGTCAGGCTAGCTGACAATTCACCTGTCTGTTCTTGCACCACTTTTGTTTCCCTTCATCTTCTAGTTAGTTTTCAGTCCACTTTTCTATAATTTCTTCTGAAGCTCAAGGTTCCAAGATTACCTAGTTTTACTAGATCTCTTGTATCTTTGTTGTAAGTTGTCTGTATAATTATTCATTATACCTGATGTCCTTAATACATAAGTTCTTCTTTTTTAAAAAAAATATATACTAGTTACACTCCTGGAAAATTCAGGGTTTATTAAAGTTGGGCAAAAAACCACTTCTGTGTTTACAAGTTTCTTATTGAATTTAATTTAAACTATACAATTCATTTAAGTAATTCTGATTAAACTACCAATAGCTTTAACAAAATTTGAATAAAGCAATAAATATAGTAAAGTTAACTTAATTCCTTATTAACTACTTGTTACTGTTGAGTTGATTATGATCTATCACTGTTGGAATTTTAAAATAAGCTATTAGTTTGTTTTTTATTGATGTAAAATATAATCCAAGAGGTTATTTTCCAATAATTTCTTTTCTGTGTCCCTTTTTTCCCTCAGCATTTTTTACCTCGTTGGAAGTGTGAACAGTTAATCAGACAAGGAATTCTGGAACATGTGCTGTCATAGCTTCACATTTAGACAGAGTCCAGCTCTTGGAGACATCTGTACATCTTTCCATCTACCTGACACCACTGTTTAATTGTTAAAATTACAGGCATTCTTTATGTAAAACCAGAATTACTTGACTACATAGTTTTAGTGCTCATTTCTAAGAATTTATTAGAATCCTAAGAATTCTCATCCTTGCAGTAATCTCTATCCATATATATAACATTTTATATTAGTGGTTTGTTAATTACCTTTGAGTCTTTTTCCTCTTTTCCCCCCAAACACAGTTGCATTTGGCTGTACAAGAAGAAGGCAGACCCTCATGGGTCTTACATTCGGCAGGGATGCTGTAGCATTCCTGGTGAAGCCAAGAAGCCCAAGATTCTTGAATATTTATTAATGTTTCACACAAGCAAGTTACGATGATGTGTAAGACCTCTTGCTATATTTAATGTGTAACCACAATTGTTTATCATCTGATTTGCGAAGGCAGACAGTAATGGCTAGCCTGGCACATGACTATCAATAAACTTGTGCATCAGCAACAACTAAATGCCATAAGCAAGGTAGCTTAAAACAAAGGGAAGTTTATTCTCGGTTCTGGAGGCCAGAAATCTGAAGGCAAGTGTTGACAGCACCTTGTTCTCTCTCTGAAATAAGGGAGGTCCGTATATCGTTTTTCTCAGCTTTTGGGAACTGCCAGCAATTCTTAGAGTTGCTTAGCTTGTAGTCAATCATTCATTATCTATTTACTTGTGTTTTTGGATTCAAATGCCTTTTAAAGATACCAATCACCATTTTGAAATAACAGTGAAAGCAAATAATAATTTATAAGTGTATGTATATATATAGGTAGATATGAGTTGAACCGGTGGTCTGTGGGAGTATACCTGTGTGGCAGGGACTATTTTGATATACTTATTTGTACTGTAAATATGTCAATATGTCCACGTATGTGATAGAGCATACAAGGTACAAAGTTATGAAAACTTATTCATGTCCAAAAACACCTTCAAGTTCTGAGGCACTGGACTGGAAGGGTAAAGACCATAGTTTGGAGACTGTCTAGGTCAATTGGTGTAACAGTCTTTAAACCGAATGTTTTGCATTTTATTTGGATGAGTAGCAGTTACAGGGAGTCTTATAAGCTTGCGTGGTGACCAGTTAAGTTCCAACTGTTAGTCTCTTTCCATTTGGAAAACAGTTGAAATCAAAGACCCAAACAATTAGGTTAAAGAACTATTGGACCACATGAACTCCTACCTCCTGAGGGGTACCAACTCCCACAATCAAACGGGTCCAGTTGTGTAATTGAGGGGTAAAATTAAAGAGACAACAGACAAAATAAAGTATACAATTGCTCACCTTCAGGACTGCCATGATCTCAACAGCCAGGTCCACACACAGAGAGAAAATGTATCATATTTCTAATCATGCTGTATATACATTTTGAGGACATTCAAGCCCCCTAGTGACAGGTAACCATATGCGTAACAGGAAGGGGCTGTACAATAGGTTTATGCGTGACAGAAAGGGGACGAGCTAGGAATACACACACAATAGGAAGGGGGAAACACTGGGGATACACCTGTGACAAGATACCCGCTAAGCAGCTGACCTCCAAGTGTACAGTCATTTACCATGTGTCATAATAAGGTTGTGACAACCTGGGGAAAACCTTTCTGTATCCCAGAACCTCTCTAACCTTAAGACGAGGAGAACTGGAAGGTTCCTGGCTACCACTCTAGTAAAAATCGAAGATCCTGAACAGAGTAGGAGAGAAAAGACCAGCTTCACTGGTCTGATAAAGACAGGTAGAGAATCCCCTCTCCCCCTAAGACTATAACCCTTAAACATCCGTCAAACCTGAAAATGAACCTATTCCCAGAGATCATTTTTATGCCATACTGGACAGACCTGTAAAATAGTAACACTTGTGAGGACTCATGAGAACAAAGTATACTGACAATCATATGAGAAGAAATGTTGCTAAAAGCCAAGTTCAGAAGGCAGGAAGAGGGTGAAATGGGAACCCAAAAAGGATGTATAAGGGATTACAACTAATGTCACAAAAGAAACAAATTAAGAATTGTTGAATGCGAAACTAATTCTGTAAACAGGTACAATGATGAAGTGTTCTTTAATTAAATAAAAACTTAGTATTAGATTGTTGTTGCTGTGCATGTTGGGTGCTGTTTAAGATTTTCAACTCAGCAACCCCATAAGTGTTTGTTGGGGCTGTAGTTTTGGTCATCTCTACTATATTTTAAATTATGAAATGATGAAATGTTAAGTAAGTGAGTAAAGCTTTTCGAAAAAGTCATGTGGAAATAGAACTAAAAGATAATCAAGAAGGACTTCTGCCAAGATTAAATAGACACCGAGAGATTGAGACAGAGTCACAGAACAGAGGCAGGGTTCAGACAAAAATGAGTGAAAGAGAAAGATTTTATTGAGGGAAAAGAACTCCCAGATGGATTCCGCAACCCAACAAGAATAGGTTAAGGAAGTCGCGCATGGTGCTAGGGTGGCAGGATATATACATATTATATGAGCTTAAAGGCATATGGGCCGGTAAGGGGAAGGGAGGTTCTTTGTACTGCGGCTGCAAGTTTCGGAGCAGGAGATGACCTGTCCATAAATCATCTTGTTCTCAGCAAACCTGCTTCCTGGCACGCTGGGGGGGAGTCTGTGTTCTGCCCGGGGGTAAGCTTTGTGACATGCTGGAGGCAGCTGCTTTGAAGTTCAGCAGGTCATTTGTCTTCTTGAGAGGCTGGTGCAAGGGGCTGTCTGGTCCGGACCTGGCCCAAACAGACACACTACCAAGATCCTGTACAAGAAATATGTGAAAGACCAAATAAAACACGAATGAAAATCCAGGGACCCTCAGTTTTAGAGGAGAGGATAGAGAGATTATTTGAATGCTGACTACAAGAAGCTGAATAAAATCTAAATATGAAGACACGAGACTAGTAAATTCTCAACTGACATTACAGCACATCCATTATGAAATTTGTGTTTAATGTGAAATCATCACTATAATCAACATTGGAAGATTTTCTTCTTGTACCCATTGCTGTTGAACATTATGAAGTTTTGTGAACAGGGTTTGATCAGAACAATGAGCTGACAACTGCCCCATATCAATAGCTGGCAGCCCAGGTGCCCAGCCCTCCCCCTCCCCCCAACCATTTACCATAGGTGTTCTACCTACAGGTGGGGGCCACTTTTTGACTAATGATAATGGCCAACATCTTCTAAATCTGTTCTCAACTGCACTCCGCAGTGAACAGAGAATTATAGTCATTCCCGTTCTGTGTCACACCCATAAGGAGACAGGTGCTTAGCACCTAACAACATATAATCACCAATTAAGTACAAATAATACCATTACAGTACACTGAAAAATTCAATTTCATTTCACCCAAAGAAACAATTCACCAAAATAAAGATCTAGAAACCCTTTCTAAGGAAGAAATGTCATGGGAACTTCCTAATAGTTAATAATTGGGCATTTTACATAGAGAATATTGCAAGGCAAACAAAACTTTGGGAAAATTCAGGGACGACTACAATAACAAAATTAATGAAACATTAGAAATTATACCAACACAGCAAATTAAAATCCAAAAGATTACAGAAGTAGGTAGCATTGAAGGTAAGTCAATGAAATGTAATCAAGAAGAAACATTCATCAAGAGAAGACAAAGCTCATTAAGCTGATCATTTTTAGGTGCTATTTAGTTGGTTCCTCATAGCAACCCAGTGTACAAAAGAGCAAAATACTACCGTCCTGTGCCTCTTCACAATTAGGTTTGAACTTGTAACCATTTTATCAGTCCATTGTGAGAATCTTTTTTACTACCCTATTTTAACAAGTCTGATGTCCAACATCTTGAGACAATATGTTCAAAGTATGTGAAATGAAATCTTGTCATCTTTACCATTAAGGATCATTCTAGCTGTATTTGTTCTAGAATACTTGTTCTGCCTGTCCCTGGTCTTCTCACTGTTCTTCATCAATACCATGATTCAAATGTATCCATTCTTCTCTGGTCTTAATGCCCAAATGCCACACTCTCTTGGGTCAGACAGGTCTCAGTCTCAAAGTGACTCCCTTGCTCTTCAACACTAAAAGGTCTTGTGCAGCAGATTTGCCCAGTGCAATACTGTTTGTTTTCTTGACTGCTCCTTCCATGGGCATTGCTTGTCAATCCAAGCAGAATGACATTTTAGATACTATTAGTCTTTACCATAATGTTGACTACTGATTATAAGGGTTTTGGTTTCCTTTGCATTGAGTTGTATTCCATACTGAAGATTGCAACCCTTGATCTTCATCAGCAAGTGTTTCAGGTCCTCACCTGTAGCAGTTGAGGTGTCATCTGTATATTGTAAGTTGTTAATAAACACTCTCTCCAATCCTGGGCCTGTCTTCATATGTTCTTAGATTATTATTTCACCATATATTTTGATTAAATATGGCGAAAGAAAGCAGCTCTGACATGAATATTAGCTGCTTTTAAACAGCCCCATATTGTTCTATTCCAATGAATGCCTCAAATACCACTTGGTTTGTACAGGGATGATCAAGGGTTGAGGAATTCCCATTTTTCCAAATGTGATCAATAGTTATGATCTATGTACCCTGTTACCTTTACAACGCAAGTAGCAACAGTTGTTATCTTTGTTCAGCCAAGATCCATCTCATATAATCAATGATAAATCCTTTGTTCCACATCCTCTCCTGAATCTGACTTGAATTTCTGGCAGCACTCTGTTGATTGTAACCATTGATGAATTTTTTTCAGCAAAAGTTTATTTAACAGATATTAATATAAGAAGTTTGATAACTTCTGCAGTCTGTTGTGTCACCTTTCTTTGACGTAGGCACAGATTTTCAGTTGGCCTTGTAACCTTGTGCCAAATTTCTTAGGCATAGACGAGCCTGTATATTACTTCGCTGAAGAAACATTTCCATTGACCAATTGCAGGAACTTTATTTTTTGCGAATGCCTTTGATAGGGCTTGGACTTCTTCCTTCAATACCATTGGTTTTTGATCAGAAGTTACCTCTTAAAATAGCTGAATGTACTTTTCAGTACAGTGAGTGTTCTTCCCATCATCTTTGGGTACTTCCTGCTTTGTTCAATATTTTGCCCATAGGAATCCTTAATGTTTAACTCAAGGCTTGGATTTTTTTTCTCAGTCCTTCAGCATGAGATATGTTGAGTGTGTTCTTCCTTTTTGGTTTTCTAACTTCAAGTCTGCATATTTGATACTTTGTCTCATTAATCTGCCCTTTGTGATTTTCTGTGAACTTCATTTCTTAAATTTATTACAGTTGATCTATGATCAACTGCAAGTTTTAGGGTCTCTTCTGATATCTGCTTTATTTTCTTTTTATTGGCATATTGCTTTCTTATTATATAACCTTGTCATTTATTTCATCCCACAGCATATCAGTTGTCATCAGTGTTGTTAATATTTAATGCTGTTCTTGATGTGTCTATAAAATTGAGGTGGGATATATGCAAGGTCATATTGGGGCTTTTGTGGGCATGTTTTAATTTTCAACATCAACCTGAACTTTTATGTGAGCAATTGATGTTCTGTTTCACAGTCAGCCTTTCGGCTGCTATTACTGAGCTTCTCTGTCATCTCTTCCCATGGAGGTAGTCAGTATGAGACCTATCTATACATTCTGTATGCTGTCTATCCAAGTACACATTATGTTGTTGAAAAAGGTATTGCATTTAAGTCCATCTCAGCAAATTCTATCATGCAATCAGCATCTTTTGTTTCTCTGAAGCCATAGTTTCAAACTATTGTCCCTCTTTGTTCCAGCTCTCATTCCAATTATCAATAATGCATCTTGATTATATTTGTGATCAGTTCAGACTGAAGTTGGTAGAATTCAATTTCTTTATTCTTAAATTAGAATAATAGTCATACTAATTGGGCTTCCTTGTAGGTATATAGATATTTTCATATTACAGAAAGCATTGTACTTTAAGTTTTGAAATTCTCTTTAATCCACATTCACACAATTCAATAGTTCAGTCATATCAAGAAGAATTGTACAATCATTACCACAATTTCAGAATATTTTCTCTATACCCCCCCACTCCCATGGTTAAATCATCTTTAAATTGAGTTGTGTAATCACCTTGAGTCCTAGTACTCACTCCCCCTCCCACCTTCATTGTTTACTCCCGAAATAGCCTCACCCTCCCCAATCCCTGCTCACCCACCCCTATATCTCCTAGAAACCCTTTCATCAGTTAACTATATTTATCCACTCCTGTGCTTCAACTGGTAAATCCAACAGAAATAATAACAAAAAATAAAATGATATGGATAAGACAATAATATATAAAGACAAATAAAAAGCACCACCATCATTTTTTTTTCCTAACACACCACCATCAATATTTTAAAGGCCAGGGAAGAAGTTTTTATCATGGAGTAAGCAAGAGATCCTTACACCTAGAACAAATTCAGGATGGATCTAGAAGGTCAACTGATCAAATCCCAAGTTTGATCCAGCATAATCAGGATGACAATGATTTTTGTTTGGTAGTAAGTATTTCAGACCTTTGCCTGTAACTAGAGATCTGCCAGTGGCTTAATTTGTCTTGATATTCTGCAGATGGATTTTGGGCTCCCACTGTCCTCCATAGCCTTCCACAAATTGGGTGTTCATAATTTTAGGTCTGATATTACTTCTTTCATCATATTTGAGTTTATTGTCATCTTTGACTCATACGAGCTGGTTTTCTTCCATGTTGGCTTAGTGGACTCCTTACTTAGATGGCTTTTTATTTGAATACACACCTTAAAACCACAAACACGATTCCACTTGAGAGCCAGGCACCATCTGCTTTCTCACCACAATGCGTAGGACACTCTTCAGTGATCTTTTCATGTGAGTGAGTATTGAGCAGGGCCATGTTTTCAGAACTGACTATTCTTGGGCTGGAGCTAGAGTTCATTTGGGGCCCATAATCTAGCTGCTTCTCCCGGGGATATTCATGACTCAGGTTTACTGTGGTGGTTGTGTGTGTTAGTCCAGGTAGAGAGATCCAGGGAGACACTCGTGTATAAAAAATAACTTTATATAAAAGAGCAACTGTATATTGAGAAAACATCCCTGCCCAGTCCAGATCAAGTCCATAAGTCTGATATTAGTCCATATGTCCAATACCAGTCTATAAATTCCTCTTCAGACTCAAGCAACACATGCAATGATGTTGAATGAGGAAAATCACAGGCCAGTGGGTGAAAAATCCGGATCCAGTGGTGGTGGAAGCATCTGAGCGATGTCATGGGTCTCCATATGACTCCTCCATCTCCAGGGCCCTGGCTCCATCAGTGTAGCTCCCAGTGGCTTGTCAACAGGAATGTCTCACAGGGAGACAAACAGAGTGAATCAGATACAGAAAACCTTAAGAGTAGAAACAACATTGTCAGAGATGGTGCCAGAAGATGAGCCTTCAGTCCAGAAGACACTCAGTATGACTCCAGGAGAACTGCCTTCACAAAGTAGAGTCTATTGTGATGTGGGTGGAATACACCCTACATGAGTAAAGCCTTCAGGACCTTCATTTACTGATGGGACATGACTCAAAAGGAGAAGAGATAGCTGAAAACACCAATTACCATATATGCTTGAGTGTAAGCCACGTTTTTTGTTTTTTGTTTTTAATTTTAACAATTTATTAGGGGCTCATACAATTCTTATCACAGTTCATACATATACATAAATCAATTGTATAAAGCACAACTGTGCAGTCTTTGCCCTAATCATTTTTTCTCCTCTTTTCTTTTTTTACATTTTATTAGGGACTCATACAACTCTTATCACCATCCATACATATACATACATCAATTGTATAAAGCACATCCATACATTCCCTGCCCCAATCATTCTCAAGGCATTTGCTCTCCACTTAAGCCCCTTGCATCAGGTCCTCTTTTTTCCCCCTCCCTCCCCTTTCTCCCCTCCCTCATGTGCCCTTGGTAATTTATACATCGTTATGTTGTCATATCTTGCCCTATCCGGAGTCTCCCTTCCCCCCTTCTCTGCTGTCCCTCTCCCAGGGAAGAGGTCACATGTGGATCCTTGTAATCAGTTCCCCCTTTCCAACCCACTCACCCTCCACTCTCCCAGCATCGTCCCTCACACCCTTGGTCCTGAAGGTATCATCCACGCTGGATTCCCTGTACCTCCAGCCCTCATATGTACCAGTGTACAGCCTCTGTACTATCCAGGCCTGCAAGTTAGAATTTGGATCATGGTAGTTCGGGGGTCGGGAAGCATCCAGGATCTGGGGGAAAGCTGTGTTCTTCATCGGTACTACCTCGCACCCTAATTAACCCATCTCCTCTCCTAAACGCCTCTATGAGGGGATCTCCATTGGCCGACACTTGGGCCTTGGGTCTCCACTCTGCACTTCCCCCTTCATTTAATATGGTATATATATACATATACACATATATACACATACATACACACACTTATATCGTTGTTTGTTTTTTTTTGCATGATGCCTTATACCTGGTCCCTTGGCACCTCGTGATCGCACTGGTCGGTGTGCTTCTTCCATGTGGGTAAGCCACGTTTTTCAGCACATTTTAATGTAATTTTTGTGGTAAAATTAGGTGCTTCGGCAGATATTCAGGTCATATACTTGAGTATATACAGTAATGGAACTTAGAATGTAGGGATTTAGGAAAATTGAGAGTTGTAAAAAATGAAATGGAAGTCAGAAATACATATTCGTGGTGTTAGTGAACCAAAATGGACTAGCATTGGCCATTCTGAATCTAAATGTAGCTTGCTGAGAATGATAGATTCAAGAGGAATAGTGTTTCATGCATTGTCAAAAAGGACATTTCAAGATCTAGAGTATAATGCTGTCTGCGATGCAAAATCTATCCTCATATATGGAAATCCAAACAATTGTGATTATTCAAATTTACATACCAACCATTCAAGCTAGTGATACAGAAATTGAAAATTTCTACCTATGTACCTATGTCTCCATTCTGTAATTTATCAAACATGGGAATACTGCATAGTTTAAAATCATGAAAGGTGTTAGGTTTATACTGTCTTACCATACTTACTCAATCTGTATGATTAGCTCAATTATATAAAGAATGTGACACCAGAATTGGAGGAAGACATATTAACAAACTGCAATATGCGGATGACACAACCTTGCTTGCTGAAAATGAAGAGAAATGGAAGCACTTGCTGATGAAGGTCAAGGATTGCAGCCTTCAGTATGGGTTACTACTCTATAAGGTAAACCAAAATACAACTGGACCAGTAGGTAACAGCATGATAAATGGAGAAAAGGTTGAAGTTGTCAAGGATTTTGTCTTGATTGGATCCACAATCAATGCTCATGGATGCAGCAGTCAAAGAAATCAGAAGACATGTATTTGGGTAACTGAATATTTTGAGTACCAAGTTGCGCCTGACCATGCCGTGGCATTTTTTTTCTTTTTTTACATTTTATTAGGGACTCATACAACTCTTATCACCATCCATACATATACATACATCAATTGTATAAAGCACATCCATACATTCCCTGCCCCAATCATTCTCAAGGCATTTGCTCTCCACTTAAGCCCCTTGCATCAGGTCCTCTTTTTTTTTCCCCACTCCCTCCCCTTTCTCCCCTCCCTCATGTGCCCTTGGTAATTTATACATCGTTATGTTGTCATATCTTGCCCTGTCAGGAGTCTCCCTTCCCCCCTTGTCTGCTGTCCCTCTCCCAGGGAAGAGGTCACATGTGGATCCTTGTAATCAGTTCCCCCTTTCCAACCCACTCACCCTCCACTCTCCCAGCATCGTCCCTCACACCCTTGGTCCTGAAGGTATCATCCACCCTGGATTCCCTGTGCCTCCAGCCCTCATATGTACCAGTGTACAGCCTCTGTCCTATCCAGGCCTGCAAGGTAGAATTCGGATCATGGTAGTTGGGGTGAGGAAGCATCTAAGATCTGGGGGAAATTTGTGTTCTTCATCGGTACTACCTCACACCCTAATTAACCCATCTCCTCGCCTAAACGCCTCTATGAGGGGATCTCCATTGGCCGACACTTGGGCCTTGGGTCTCCACTCTGCACTTCCCCCTTCATTTAATATGGTATATATATACATATATACACATACATATACACATATATACACATACATACACACACTTACATCTTTTTTTAAAAAAATTTTTTTTATTTTAACAATTTATTGGGGCTGATACAATTCTTTTCACAGTTCATACATATACATACATCAATTGTATAAAGCACATCTGTACAGTCTTTGCCCTAATCATTTTTTTCTCTTTTCTTCTTTTACATTTTATTAGGGACTCAAGCAACTCTTACCACAATCCATACATATACATACATCAATTGTATAAAGCACATCCATACGTTCCCGGCCCCAATCATTCTCAAGGCATTTGCTCTCCACTTAAGCCCCTTGCATCAGGTCCTCTTTTTTCCACCCCCCTTCCTCCCCATTCCCCCTCCCTTGTATGCCCTTGGTAATTTATACCTCGTTATTTTGTCATATCTTGCCCTATCCGGAGTCTCCCTTCCCCCGTTCTCTGCTGTCCCTCTCCCAGGGAAGAGGTCACATGTGGATCCTTGTAATCAGTTCCCCCTTTCCAACCCACTCACCCTCCACTCTCCCAGCATCGTCCCTCACACCCTTGGTCCTGAAGGTATCATCCACCCTGGATTCCCTGTACCTCCAACCCTCATATGTACCCGTGTACAGCCTCTGTCCTATCCAGCCCTGTAAGACAGAATTCGGATCATGGTAGTTGGGGTGAGGAAGCATCCAGGATCTGGGGGAAAGCTGTGTTCTTCATCGATACTACCTCACACCCTAATTAACCCATCTCCTCTCCTAAACCCCTCTATGAGGGGATCTCCATTGGTCGACACTTGGGCCTTGGGTCTCCACTCTGCACTTCCCCCTTCATTTATTATGATATATATATACATATATACATACATATATACATATACACATATATACACATACATACACACACATATATCTTTTTTTTTTGCATGATGCCTTTTACCTGGTCCCTTGGGCACCTCGGGATCGCACTGGCCGATGTGCTTCTTCCATGTGGGCTTATTTGCTTCTGAGCTAGATGGCCGCTTGTTCACCTTCAAGCCTTTAAGACCCCAGACACTATCTCTTTTGATAGCCGGGCACCATCAGCTTTCTTCACCACATTTGCTTATGCACCCATTTGTCTTCAGCGATCCTATCATGGAGGTGTGCAGTCAATGATATGATTTTTTGTTCTTTGATGCCTGGTAACTGATCCCTTTGGGACCACTCGATCACACAGGCTGGTGTGTTCTTCCATGTGGACTTTGTTGCTTCTGAGCTAGATGGCTGCTTGTTTATCTTCAAGCCTTTAAGACCCCAGTCACTACCTCTTTTGATAGCCGGGCACCATCCGCTTTCTTCACCACATTTACTTGTTCACCCACTTTGGCTCCAGCCATTGTGTCGGGAGAGTGAGCATCATAAAGTTCCAATTTAATAAAAGAAGGTATTCATGCATTGAGGGAGTGTTTGAGTAGAGGCCCAAGGTCCTTCCGCCACCTTAATACTTGACTTATAAATATAGACACATAGATCTATTTCCACATCCTCCTATATATATTTGCATGTACATGTATTTATCTAGACCTCCATGAATGCATTTTGACTCCTAGCTCTTTCCTCCATCTCCCTTGACTTTCCTCCTGCCCTACTACCATGCTTCGTCGCCTCCTGGGCTAGAGTATACCTCTTCTCTAAGCAACCTTACACTTGATCATTTCCCACCAGGCCTGCCACTCCCCCTTCTCTACCATTTGGGGTCCCATGTTTTTCCCTTGTCCCTGGGTTTGTTAACACCACTTCCTTATACCCCTCTACCCCCCCCACCCCAAGTCCACCCGGCACTGTCGGTCCCGTTGTTTTTCCTCCAGATAGTTCATCCAGCCTGTCCTATTCAGACAGACCTGTGGAGACACTAACATGCACGAAAACAAGACAGAGGAAAACAAAGCAACAGTATACAACCAGGCAACAAAACAACAAAAACAAACCACTGACAAAGAACAGAACAAAACAGTTCACAAGAGAAAAGCTTGTAGTTAGTTCAGGGATCGTTTGCTGGCCCTTAGGAGCGTTTTCCAGTCCAGTCTTTTGGGGGCCATGGAATTTTTAATCATCTCATTCACATGTAAAAATTGGACATTGATTAAGGAAGATCAATGTAGAATCGATGTATTTGAATTATGGTGCTTGTGAAAAATATTGGAAGTAATTGGACTGCCAAAAAACAACAACAAATCTGTTTTGGAAGAAGTACAGCCGGAATGCTCCTTAGATACAAGGATGGCAAGATGTTGGACATTGGACAGGTTTTCAGTAGAGACCAGTCCCTGAAAGAATTCTTGTTACAGAAAAGGCACAGCAAAAAAGATGGATTGACATGATTGAAATCATAGGCTCAAAGAGAAAACGTGTGTAAGGATGACACAAGAAACAAGCACTGTTTCCTTATGTTGTCAATAGGGTCACCGAGTCTGAACTGACTGGGTGGCACCTAACAAAACAAGATTGAATATATGCCATCAGTTATATCTATTTTTTATGTTCAAATAAATCTTTATTTTTTTAAATCATTTTATTGGGGGCTCATACAACTCTTATCACAATCCATAGCACATCAATTGTGTCAAGCACATTTGTACATTC
This sequence comes from Tenrec ecaudatus, assembly GCF_050624435.1. Taxonomy (NCBI): domain Eukaryota; kingdom Metazoa; phylum Chordata; class Mammalia; order Afrosoricida; family Tenrecidae; genus Tenrec; species Tenrec ecaudatus. The sequence goes on along the minus strand of NW_027458501.1, from coordinate 282,967 downwards.
GTTGCCCACATCATTCTCAAAACATTTGCTCTCCACTTAAGCCCTTGGCATCAGCTCCTCATTCCCCCCCCACCCGTCGCTGCCCTCTCTCTCATTAACCCTTGGCAATGTATTATTTTGTAATATCTTGCACTGTCCAACATCGCCCTCCACCAACTTTTCTGTTGTCCATTCCCCAGGGAGGAGGTTATATGTACATCCTTGTAATCGGTTTCCCTTCCCCCCCCTCCTTCCACCCTCCTGGTATCCCCACTCTCACCACTGGTCCTGAAGGGATCATCTGTCCTGGATTCCCTGTTTTTCCAGTTCCTATCTGTACCAGTGTACATCCTCTCATCTAGCCAGATTTGTAAATTAGAATTGGGATCATGATAGTGGTGGGGAAGGAAGCATTAAAGAACTAGAAGAAAGTTGTAAGTTTCATTGTTGCTACAATGCATCCTGATTGGCTGTCTCGCCCCACCCCCCAACCCTTCTGTAAGGGGATGTCCAGTTGTCTACAGATGAGTCTCTCTTGGTTCCCTAATCTGCACCCCCCTCGTTCACAATGATAATATTTTTTGTTCTTTGATGGCTCCTACCTCATCCCTTTGACACCTCATAATCCCACAGGCTGGTGTGCTTCTTCCATGTGGGCTTTGTTGCTCCTCAGCTAGATGGTCGCTTGTTTACCTTGAGTCTTTAAGACCTTAGACACTATATCTTTTGCCACCATCAGTTTTCTTCACCACATTTGCTTATGCACTCATTTGTCTTCATCGATTGTGTTGGGAAGGTGAGCATCATGGAATGCCAGTTTAATAGAACACAGTGTTGCATTGAGGCAGTACTTGAATGGAGGCCCAATGTCTATCTACTACCTTAATACTAAACTTTGAGGGCCCGCCAGTCCCTTCAAACCTTGTGGATCTGTGCCTACTTATCTTTATGATGCGCCTCCTGCGACCCAGCAGTGTTGAATTTCCCTCTTAGTAGCTCTCCTGGGTTGATTTCTGTGGAGTCCCTCTGGTATGTGTTACTCAGTCACCATCTTCCCTCCAAGATAGTTTTTTTAGAAAACATTTTATTAGGGGCTCATACATCCAAGATAGTTTTTATTGATTGTGTTATTAAACTTTTTTTGGTCTTCATTGCCTTTTTTCTTGACATTTTTTTTTCTTTGAGAGTGGTGTATTGAAATCTTCTGTTCTTACTGTCGATGTGTCTTGGTCCTTTTTCAATTCTATGAGGATCTGATGTATTTCAAAGGTGTTTCATTGAGTGCATAGATGACTATTATAGTTATGGTTTTCTGAGCTATTTTTCCCTTTATCATTATGTAGTATTCAATCTTTTCTCGTTATGTTGTTTGCCTTGAAGTTTATCTTCTTGGAGATTAATATTGTTACCCCTGCTGAGTTTTGTTGCTGTTTGCTGGGTATGCTTTTGTTCCACCTCTGATTTTTAATGTCTTCAAGTCTCTGTTTGTGAGGTGTTTTTCTTGTAGGCAGCATATTGATGGGGCTTGCTTTCTTATCCATTCAGCTTCTCTCTGTCTCTGTACTGGTGTATTTAGTACATTAACATTCAGTGAAATTATTGACATGTATGTGTATTTGTTTCCACCATTTTGGTTTATATATGCGTGTGTTCTGTGTTTGGATGTGTATTGTGTTCAGTTTCTTTGTTCTTCCTGTGTCGTTCCCTTGCTCTGGGTGTTATTCTGTGTGTGCTGTTTTTTGTGAGGAATTGTCTTGAATGTTGGTTTCAGGTTTGTGTGTTGTTGCTGTTGGTTTTTTTGGCCACAGTACTTCATTGAGTATTTTTTGTAATGGTGGTCTTGCTTTGGCCTTTTCTTGTCTTGAAATAATTGTATTATACCACCATATTAGTTGCTGAACCTTTGTGTGTAATTGATCTTTTTCTCTAGGTGCTTTTAGATTGTTTGTTGTTTCCGTTCTGAGGTTCGACATCTTGACTACAATATGCCGTGGAGTTTGCCTTTTAGAATATCTCCTGGCTGGGGTTCTTTTGGCTTCCTAAACAATCATCTTTTTCTCTTTTAGACATTGAGCAAAGTTCTTTGGCTGGCGCTCTTGGACTATTCTCTGTGTGGATGTAACTTTGTTTGTTTCTTCCTCTTCTGGAATTCCTACAAGATGCAGGTTGTTCCTCTTAATGGTGTCCCACATTATTATCAAGCTTTTCTCAGTCTCTTTTGCATTTTTTGGTTATTTGTCCTTCCTTTAGATTGGAATCTATAGATTTGTCTTTCAGTTCACTAATTTGGGTTTCTATCTCTTCAATTCTGTATCTCTATTTTTTTTACAGCCTCCCGCTTTTCCTTTATAGCAGGGGTGTCAAACTGACCCTGTCGGCCGCATGTAGCCCCTGAGGAGCTTTTTTGTGGCCTGCGATGCTCTGAAATAAAATGAAAATAGAAAAAAATTGTTATGAAGAAAATAGCACTTAGGGGAGATCGAGGCAATACCGTACACACAATTCCCTCGTTAACCCTTTATCTGAAGATGAGTATACATGTGGCCCAGTGCTTTCTGGGGGGCCTGTGGATGTGTATAAATGCACTGACCTAGTTCCAGTGATGATTGGAAGCGATCTGTCTGCCACTCTCAGTGTCACATAATGTAAAGAGATCCCAATAGTAAAAAGGTGAAAAATAGCACTCTGGGTTGTGCTGTTATGATCATACCTAGCAGCAGTGCTAGTGAACATTTTTAGAGGGAAGCCATTAAAATTGTGCATCACGTTTGTCAGCTGCCCAAATCTTGGTGTTTTTTATTAGTTACCTTGTTATATTTTCCGGTCACAACATAAGACGTAGTGAAAACTAGTAGAAGGAAAGCACTGTCAAGTAAAGGGTAAAACAATAATTTTAGTTTTATAAATACATTAAATAAAATAAATATTTAAGTAAAAGCTATTATAGTATTTTAATTATCCTATCCATATTCCTGAATCCTCACTTCAAAATAGAAATTGAACAAAATTTGTAAATGTGATGTGGCCCATGTGAATCTTGCCTGTTGCACCAAATGGCCCGCTTTTTATTTGAGTTTGACACCCCTGCTTTGTAATTCTGCTATTATAGTGTTTGATTTTTGTGTTTCTGTTTGTTTCTCTAATGAGGTTATAGCTTTTCTATTGTTTTATTTTTCCTTTCAGACTTCTTTCAGCTGTTGCATGAGCACAAACATCATTCTTTACATTCTTTTTCTGGGAAATCCATAACTTGTACAGTTTCAGGTATTACATTTAAGTCTGATTGCTATTTGGTTATTTGTTTATGTTTCTCTTGTTTTGTGTGTGTGTGTGTGTGTGTGTGTGACTAATATCTTCTGTTGTTTCCTTGTCATCTTGGAGTCTATTGGGAGTGTTATGTAGGCGATGTTATTTGGAACTGGTTAACTCTATTAGGTGGTGCAGTAGAGGGCTAATGGATAGTTTGTATTAAGTGTCTGAGGGAGGTTGCTAATTTATGTGTTAAGGGAGTCATATGAAATTTGGGGAGGAAATGTTATGACTGTTGGGAGAGTGAAGGAAGCAGTAGGTTAAAAAAGAGGGTGGAGGATCAGGTAGTGTTATATAGTAGGTTAAAGGAAGGGGTATTTGGCCCTGAAATGCCTCATTTGCAACGATGGATCAATGGGTACTAGTATTTGAGAGCAAAAACAATTTTAAATATTGTGATAGTAGTATTAGTCTTTGGTTTTATGAGTCTGAAAATGTAAGAAAAATTTTGATGATCAGTACAGTGAAACTAAAAGACAGGTTAATGATGTTATGAAGTAAAACTTTGGATATTTAGACTAAAGAAAGGAAAATGAAAGAAAGGGGGTAAGAGATGACAGTTTTAATAATAGTAATAGGAAAAATCATACTAGCATAAGATGCAGGAGAGCTGTTAATGTATGTTTGTCCGGGACACTAAGCTTCACACAGAGCTTAGTCTCTGTTGTGGGTGCGAACTAGTAGGTAGATGGGGTGTTAGGGGTCTAGGAAATAAACCAATGAGATCGGAAGGAAAAAAGGTAAAGTAATATATCATACAAATATATACAAATGATATATATAAGCTCCCTTATATAAATTCCCTGCCTGGGCTTGTAAAACCTGTTCTGCCTGCCAAACCTGCTCCAGCTTCTTGTTTTGTGATGCAAATACTTAGTCAATGAGTCAGGTGTATGCAATCCAGGTATGTGTAACAAGTAATATGAAAATAAATCCTCAGAGTGGCCCAATTATTTAAGGTACCAGGCCTTTGAGGTGTCTTCTGATCAGGGGTTGTGCTGAGTGGTACCTCAGGAGGGGGCTGGAGCTCTTGGTGTTAATCACTTAACACCTGCTTTCAGCTGCCCTGTTCTCAGCCCTGTGAGGCTCAGTAAGCTGTGAAGTACCCACTACTAGGAGTGAGTCCTAGATGGGGGATCTCCACTGGCAGTCTTCTGGTCTTGGCAGGAAGCCAAAGAAATTTATATTTTTATTTTCCCTGGTCCCAGTCTGGTCACTTCGAATTATGATCCTTTTGCTCTATCACACCCCACTGGCACGTACCCCCCACCCCCTCAGCTAGCTTCCCAATTCAAAGACCCGGGAATCTCCCCTCAGGCGGCCGAGGGGAGATGCCCTAAGCGGTTCTAATTGGCTGGTGTTTCTGCTCTCTCGTTGTAGTCTATTTGTGTCTACATATCTTTATGGTGACAATCCTGTGGTCTGGAAGTGCTATCCCTTTCAGTAACTCTTTTGCGCTGTTCTCTGCAGTGTGTGCTGCTTGGTCATCCTCCTCCTCCCAGCTGCCCCTCAATCCCCTCTCAGGTGCTGCTTATCTCCTCTTGCTGCTCTCATTGTCTTTCTTATTTGAAAGTTCATATCCCCTAGGAGGAGTCATCAGGCTGTAACCTGTTTGATAGGTGGGACTAGTGCTACAGTTTCCCACAGGGTCACGTTGACATAACATCTAACTGCCACAACAGCTAAAGGCAAACTGCTTGTGCTGCTCCTTTAAAACTGGAATTGAGAAAAACACATTTGCCCAATTAGTAGCTGCTATCAGATACTAGAAGAGATATTAATCTACTCAAGCAATAAAACCATTTCTGGGACAGCAGCTGCAATTGGAGTCACCACCTGGATAAGTTTCCAGGCACCCCCTGCCATTCTCAAAGATCCATCTGTTTTTTGCACTGACCAAATTGACAGGGACAGAAGAGGCATTTTCTGCCTGCAATATGGGAATTAACAGAAGACCTTGTGAGAACAGGTTAGTAAGCAGGTCAACCTTGAAGCTAGGCCCTAATGAATGTCCTCACACAGCAGTGCTGCTGGAGATAAATCTGACAGCACACTGATCCAGAGACAAAAGCTGAGATTGCAATTTAAAGAGCCTCAAGGGTGGTCTAAATAACTAATTAGAAAGCTAATTGTACATCTGTGGAGTGGCAAACTCCTCCCCTTTAAAACTGTCTTTTAGAAACTAGGAGTCTTCCCCTAGACAATGAATGACCCTTCTTAATTTGTGAAAGGGGCCCCCACTACATTCCGGGAGCAAAGCATATTTTATCTATGCTTAAGGTATCCTTTTCACCATGCCAGAAGGACTCACATACTTTCTTTGGAAATGATTCTATCTATGCTTTAATAAAATTGTTGCCCAGCCTGTGTGATCACAAGGTGTAGATGGGATCAGAAAGTGTTAGGGAGCTAGAGGCAGAAACCTCTACCTCTACCTGCCAAGGCCTCCCTCCACCCTTACAGACTGTGGGAAGCTGCTCCAGGCTGGATGGCATGAATAAATTCAGGCAGTTGAGACGAAGCCAGTACTCTTGGGAGGACCTCAATCTAGGCCAGGTGAGCTTAATTGAGTCAATGGAGTCAACCAGTACTGTCAACCACGCCTCCCAGTGGAGGGCCCTGAAAAGTCAGAATTGCAAGGAGATGACAAGCAATTCTCCAGGTCTCCAGACCCCATATGCTAATTGCCATACATTCCTCACTACCCCTGTAAAAACCCTCGCCCCCAGCTGCTGAATGGGACTTCCCTGACCTGTCCGCCTAGGTCACGAAACCTCGGCAGGGAGCCGCAGGAGCCGCCCTACTGCCCCACCTAATAAAGCTATTTCTGTTTCTGCTTTCCTTGTCCTGTCAGTATGTCTGTCTTCCTCCCTGTACCTCAGTTTCACCTTTACACTTCTATCCTTTATAAAAATTCACTTGGATCACAAACCAGGCTTCGGTGTGAATTCATTCTCATGGGAAACCAATGACCCAGGTATTTCCACCTGAGGAATCTAACAGTATCAGACATCAGGAGACCCCAAACCATCATATGATGTGAATGAAGGGAGTCGGATGGAGACTCAAAGCTCATCTGTAGACAATTGGACATCCCTCACAGGAGGGACAAGTCAGCCAGAGTGCAGTACAGCACCAACGAGACACACATTTCTTTAGTTCTTTAGTGCTTCCCGCACCCCACCCCACCCACCTATCATGACCCCACTTCTACTTTACAAATCCCAGTTCTAGCTTACAAATCTAGCTAGACCAGATGGTACAGATAAGAGCTCTTGTCACACGGGATCCAGGACAGATAAACACATCAGGAACAGTAATGGGAGTAGCAATACTATCAGCGTAGGCCACTTAGGGGGAATGTAGGGGGAGAAGGGGGAGAAACAGAGAATTGATTACAATGATGATGTAGACATAACCCCCACACCCTGAGGGGGACAAACAACAGCAATGTGGGTGAAGGGAGACAGAAGATGGTGTAAGATAGGAAAACGATAATAATTTATCAAGGGTCTTGAGGGTGGGAGGGTGGGTGAGGGAGGGAAAAAAGGAGCTGATATCAAGGGCTCAAGTAGAAAGAAAATGTTTTGAAAATGATGATGGCAACATATGTACAAATATGCTTGACTCCACTGATGTATGGATTGTTATAAAAGAGATGTAAGAGCCCCTAATAAAGTGATTAAAAAACCCCACACTAAAAACTGGCTTAACCGCTGCTGGTGCTTGTGTGTGTGTAAGCACAGCTTATACCTGGACCCTTACAAACCACATAGGTCTAGAGTTTGCTAGTCCCCCCCATAGACAACAGCTCAGTTCGGAAGTAATGGTCTCCAGCCCTATATTCTTCAATTCCTTGATGGTGCAATCTTTGCACCCTGATCTTTGCAATCCCTCCAGGAAAACATAATTGCGTTGGCTTTACCATTTTCCTAAGTAGAGGTAGCTTTACTAGCTTCCACTCCTGCCCCTGCCATAGTAGTCCATGTTCTAGAGTCAGGTAGCCATATGGGGTACTGGCAGTCAGTGAGTCTGTCTATTCCATTTATGTGTTCTAGAACAGGGAAATTACTATAGGATAGGTTTGGGCTCATACTGGATCCCCTGTGAGATCAACCTGAGCTAAGACTCCATTATAACTTGACCTTTATATGCTCCTAGTCTGATTGTGGGACCTTAAAATTTAGGGTCACTTAGATTAATGTCAGTTTGGAGCCAATGTCCAGTAACCATCCCCAACGTCTGATTATTTCCTTTCTCCAATGAATTGTCACTTATAAAAGGCGCAGTTTCCACTGGGCAGGCCTGGGAGAAAGGCTAACTATGCATTTTTTTTATTAGTGTAGTGGGTGCCTTCCTCAAAGGGACCTGGCTTCCCCGTAAATGAAGGGTTTGTGAACTGGCTCAATTTTTGGGAATTGATCGAGCATTTGCGACTCTATATCTGGCTATTTGAATTAGACTGCTATTCAACTGGCCTAGAATTTTTCAACTTGTACAGATCAATGATAGATTTGGTAGGTTTCTCATTTATTTCACTCCTAGGGACACTCTGCTTAGGTATCCAATGCCATACAAATCAGGCTATTCTGTTACTACTTTGACTCTGCTAACCATTTGGCAACCACACCCACCTTGTCTCTGTTAAATGCTACTGCTTACCGCCTACTACCATGGGACCCAATCAGCCATGTTATGTGCAAACGTCTTAATTAGGGTATTTTCCACTGTCAAAACTGGCTCAAAATAAAATATCAATCACAGCAGTCTTTAGAGATACTTAAGATCCCTTCAGAAATTTGTTTCCCACTGAGAGAAAAGGTGTGTCCTCAGTGCATTCCATTTGTGAGTCTATGGGTCTGCCCTGAAACAAGCCCATTCCCTTAATCCTCTAAAGTATACCAAGCTAGGTCTGGTACTTCAACTTAACTTGCTCTAAGCCACTGCAGAAGCTTTGCTTCAGTAAACCAAACAGATAAACTATTAGATTCTGTCCTAACGTCTGGTGCTGAAACACTGACTGAAGGATCAGTGCTTAGTTGGTCCACGTCAACACATTCAGAGTGATGCAACCGTTCGCTCCTTGCATCATCATCTCACTCCCGCACACATTCCTCGGGTCTCTGCCTGTACATACTAGAAAATGCTAGCAGTCCTTTAAGAGGATAGCACAGCTCTTTCTGGATCAATATTTGGAGGTCACCTTTGGGATTACTGAGACAAGTTTAGAGGCAGTGTCGAAGCAGGCATGAGTGTCGAAGGTGTTTCCCAGCAAGTGTCAGCATTATCTTGCAAGGCATCTGCTGCAGGGAATGCTCCAGATACAACTCGAGGTTCCCTATCAGCAGGGAAAGTTGGGCTAAGCTCAAGTGCAGGTGGAGGGGACAATGGCTTTACTAATGACGGATTAAACTCTTCAGATGTGAGTGGTAGTGTTGTTGGCTGAAGTAACTCAATGGCATGTCAAGGATCCATGTTCTGATATTTCTGAGAATAATCTTTCCATGTGTCCCTATGATGGTTCGATTTTATATCAGTTTGATGCATCTGTGTGAAAGTATGGGTAGAGTTCAATCTCAATAAGGCCCTCTCCTTGGAGGAGGTGCCCAATTTAGAGAGATGCCATGGACAACTTTCCTTCCCTCTCCCTCCATCCTGCTTACCTTGATTCTGCATCTCTAGGATTCATGGCCGAGCCGGCCTGCTGATCATAGGAGCTGCAGTGCCCTGCCCTCTTCCTGCTGACCTTACATCCCGATGCTCTTGCCCCTACTGGCCTGTGATTTTCCCGATTCCTGCTTTGCCTTTGCTTCATTGGCTGGAAGCTGGGTGAGTCTAAAGGGGACTTCATCTAGCATCTGACCCATGGACTTGAGTTGAACTGGGCTGGGCTTCCTGATGTAAATTTATTTTTGCTATAAAGTTATTTGAGTGTAGTTTGATTTATTTCTCTAGAAAACTCAGCGTAGCACAGTCCTCTCCACCGTAACTTTCAGGTTCCCATTTAGTCCCAATCCATGCTCTCCTGTTAACATCAGAAATCATTCTAAGTAGAGGGTTCAGTTAGTGTTGTAATTCAGCCACTCTTTTTTTTTTAGATTTAGTACTTTTTAAAAAAACATTTTATTAGGGGTTCATACAACTCTTATCACAACCCATACATATACATACATCAATTGTATAAAGCACATCTATACATTATTTGCCCTAATCATTTTCAAAGCATTTGCTCTCCACTTAAGTCCTCTGCATCAGGTCCTCTTTTTTCCCCCCTCCATCCCCGCTCCTCCCTCCCTCATGAGCCCTTGATAATTTATAGATTGTTATTTTGTCATATCTTGCCCTATCCAGAGTCTACCGCCCCCCCCTTCTCTGCCGTCCATCTCCCAGGGAGGAGGTCACATGTGGATCCTTGTAATCAGTTCCCCCTTTCCAACCCACTCACCCTCCACTCTCCCAGCATCGGCCCTCACACCCCTGGTCCTGAAGGTATCATCCACCCTGGATTCCCTGTGCCTCCAGCTCCCATATGCACCAGTGTACAACCTCTGCCCTATCCAGTCCTGCAAGGTAGAATTCGGATCATGGTAGGTGGCGGGAGGAAGCATCCAGGATCTGGGGGAAAGCTGTGTTCTTCATCGGTACTACATCGCACCCTGACTGACCCATCTCCTCTCCTAAACCCCTCTATGAGGGGATCTCCAGTGGCCGACAAATTGGCTTTGGGTCTCCACTCTGCACTTCCCCCTTCATTCACTATGGTGTGTGTGTGTGTGTGTGTATATATGTGTATATATATATATATATTGCATTATGCCTTATACCTGGTCCCTTTGGCACCTCGTGATTGCACAGGCTGGTGTGCTTCTTCCATGTGGCCTTTATTGCTTCTGAGCTAGATGGCCGCTTGTTCACCTTCAAGCCTTTAAGACCCCAGACACTATCTCTTTCGATAGTCGGGCACCATCAGCTTTCTTCGGCACATTTGCTTATGCACCTGTTTGTCTTCGGTGATTGTATCATGGAGGTGTGCAGCATATGATTTGATTTTTTGTTCTTTGATATCTGTTCCCTTCGGGACCATGCAATCACACAGGCTGGTGTGTTCTTCCATGTGGGCTTTGTTGCTTCTGAGCTAGATGGCCGCTTGTATATCTTCAAGCCTTTAAGACCCCAGACACTATCTCTTTTGATAGCCGGGCACCATCAGCTTTCTTCACATTTACTTGTTCACCCGCTTTGGCTTCAGCAGTTGTGTCGGGAGGGTGAGCATCACAGAGTGCCAATTTAATAAAAGAAAGTATTCATACATTGAGGGAGTGCTACTATCTACTTTTTTGCGACACTTCGCTGTAGTACCTTTATCTTCAGTGATCATTTCATGAAGGTGAGTACTGAGCAGGGCCATGATAATTCTTTTTAAGTGTGAGCCCCCAAACCATTCCTGAATCTATGCTTTTTAAAAAATTTGCTAACTTAGGAGTTAATACAAATGTCATATTATTCCATAGTTCAATCACATCAAACAGAATTGTAAAATTGCTGCCACAATCAGTCTTCACACATACATTTCCCTCCTAGACTACTTGACATCATCTCCCTCTTACTTCCCCCGACCCTCTTTATCCTTGCCCCCCCCAAACTATTGTTATATTTTCTTTCTCAAAGTTTCTGGGTCTCATTTACTAAAAAGCAGAAACAAATAACAGCTTCAAGAAAGTGACCCCCATGGTTCTGCACCCCTGAGACACACCTTAATATACCCAAGCACATGCAACACACAGTAGAGGGGCTGTCACAAGATTTCCAGAATAATAGATATCTTAACCCAGCATAAAGGGGGTTGATGTAACATGACCTTATTTGTCCACCAACCATCAGTACACCACTCTTGGTACAGCTGTTTTCTGCTTCCTCAGGCACCATGTATTTCCCGCTTAAGTCCTCATGTTACAAGTGTGTCTGAGGTAGAGTCTAGTTCACCCAGTGGGATTCCCATATGGGGCTCACTGATGTAGCCTCTGGAGCATGCATGCACCCCAAAGATCCAGGATTTGGTGTCCCAGCATTTTATGGCACCTGGTCTGCTTTCCTGGGATACCCCCCCCCAGATGCCCTACACCAGTTCTGCCCACCCATTGCATGCCACTGAAGACACCTCCCATTTATTGTTGCCAAGAGCATCCTCAGTCTTTTGTCCCCCACCTGGAGGTTAGCTCTCCCTCCCTTCCTTCAAAAGGCATGCACCTATGTACCCCCAAATTTGACCATTCCCTTTCATCTCCTGTGCGGCACCTCTCATCAGTAAACCCCATTCCTCCGACGGGGCTACCTCCCTCTCTGGGAGCCCTCACCACAGATCTAAATGGCTACTATTCAGCGAACAGCCACTACCCCCTCGCACCCTCCATTTGATCCCAGCTGTCGTGAGGTGACCTCCGGCCAAGTGACCTACACTATACTCACCAGGAGCAGATGATGTGTAGGTCATTGGCACTGGTCCAGCTCGTTAGCGGCCTGTCTGACCCCAGCCAGACGACTGCATGGCCTGCACGCTTGAGCTTGCGCCTCTTCTGCTGCTTGTTCCTGCTGCTCTGGACTCACACAGTGCTTGTCCTTTCGTGCTTCACTCGCTTCCCTCAGCATGTCTTCCAGAGCCCTCCACGACGTGAGGGGTCTCATTGCTGTTCTTCAGGCATGCGCAGTACTCATCATGTTTATGTACCAGAGGTTTTTTATCCATTGTTGGGAATGGAGGCCGCTTCTAGCAATTGTGAGCTGTGCTGTGATGAACATGGGGGAGCAAATGTCTGCTTATGATGTTTTTTATTTCTTTGGGGTATATGTTCAGTAATGGTATTGCTGGATCATATGGTAGTTCAGTTGCCATCTGTTCTAGGTATCGCCATACTGCCTTCCTGAGTGTCTGTACATATTTACAAGTCCACCAGCAGAGGATAAGAGTTCCTATCTCACCACACACTCTCCAACATTTGCTGTTCTCAGCTTTTTTACTTTAACTGGGCTACAGTTATGGGTGTTAGGTGGTATCTCATGGTTGCTTTGACTTGCATTTCCTGGATAGCTAATGACTGAGAGAACTTACTCATATGTTTATTAGTTATTCGCGTATCATCCTTTGTGAATCATCTGCTCCGGTCCTTTGCCCACTTTTTCATAGGGCTACTAGTTTGTTTTTCTTGCCACCTTGTAAATTCTGTAGATTTTAGTAATTAGTCCTTTGTTATGTCATTACTAAATATCTTTTCCCAGTCTATGGGTCTTTTTACTCTTTCAATGAAGTCTTTTAATGTATGCAAGTTTTTTTATTTTTTAATATGTCCCACTATTTTGTTTTCTATGGATTGTGTCAGCTTTGTTATTTCTGATAGCCCATCTACTGCACTAGGGTTCCTAGTTTTGTCCCATTTTTCTGATCCTGAGAGCTTTGGGTTTTACTTTTAGGAATTTGATCCATCTTGAGTTTGTTTCTGTGCATGGGTGAGGCAGTCGTCTTTTTTTTGTTCTTCTGCAAGTGGATAGCCAGTATTTCCAATAGCATTTATTGAAGAGGTGTCTGCTTCCCATTTAATGTTTTTTAGGCCTTTGTCAACAATAAGTTCTCTGTCTGTGGAAGCTAGAGGGTAGACCGGTGTTAGTTTTGTGAAGGGAAGACAATATAAAACAAGAGATTGGCAAAAAATATTGGAAATGAAAAGACAATGGTAGATTTAACGAGTTATTTAATGTAAAACTGATGTCTGCTCTATAAACCTTCACCTAAGTAACAATAGAAAATATTTTTAAAAACTTAAAAAAATTCTCTGTCTCTAAATTCTATTCTTTAATGACTATTTTAACACAGACACACACACGTTCTATTTTGTTACCATTAGACTCACAGTTTAATGATAAAAATTACATTAAAACAGAACAGAAAAGTTGGTGAAGGGAGACGTCGGACAGTACAAAAAAAAATAAAAGGAATTTTTTTAAATTTATTTTTTTAAAAATTTATTGGGGCTGATACAATTCTTTTCACAGTTCATACATATACATACATCAATTGTATAAAGCACATCTGTACAGTCTTTGCCCTAATCATTTTTTTCTCTTTTCTTCTTTTACATTTTATTAGGGACTCAAACAACTCTTACCACAATCCATACATATACATACATCAATTGTATAAAGCACATCCATACATTCCCTGCCCTAATCATTCTCAAGGCATTTGCTCTCCACTTAAGCCCCTTGCATCAGGTCCTCTTTTGAAATTTTTGTTTTTTAAAAAAGTGACTTAAATAAGAAAAACTGTGCATGAGCAGCCAGTAGTAACTATTGGTCTCTCTGCACTCGGAGGAAACAAGAGTGAAGTCAAAAGACATGTTGAATACAATTATTACAATAGAATGATGAACAACCCAAACATTAGTCTCTATAATCTTGAGCTTGGAAAACCTAAATGGTGCCTGACTCCTGCTACCTATTACTCTGAACACAATCACATTAGAAGGTCCTCAATGGAATGGGGGTAAAATGTGGAACAGAACTCATGATCATAAAACAGACTGGGTTTACTGGTTGAATGGAGTCTAGTAGCATACCCCAAGAATATAACCAATGTCCTCTAGGCGTGGAACTGAAATGACCTTTTTTAAAACCATCAACAGCTTAAAACCCAAAGGGCAGCATTTACCCAATGACAAAGTCCAGAGGGTTACTAAAGAAGGAGTGATGGTAAGAGAAAGCCCAGTGGGGAAGTAGGATGGCACATGGAAGGTATTGGAGTGGATGTGCAAAATCAATGTGTATGAATTTTTCGATGTAAAACTGATGAACTTCTCTGTAAACCTTCACTTAATTGGTAATAAGTATACTTCCCTTCCCCCACCCTAACAGTTTCAGAGTCTCAAATGTTTTCGTGTGTTGTATCTTCATTTTCATTTGACTCTAAATATTCACTGGTTGTTTGTATAATGGTTTAATTTCCATATAATTGTGTATTTCAGTTTCATTGTGTTACCAAATTCTGTTTACATTCAATTGTGATCAAGAAATATACTTTGTCGCAGTCTGCTCCAGCAAGGGGACAGCATGCCACCAGCTGTTGTCAGTTGTCCAGTTCCCTCTGTGTCCCATTAGCTTCCCCCAGGGACGTCATCCTCTGAGCCTGGCGTGCCAGCGTGGGGTCTAGTCCCGCTCTCTTTCTCTTCCTCTCTCCTGGCTTGGCTCTGTGTGGGTGTGGCATGCTGGCTCCTCTCCCTAGCCTGTAGCTCTCTCTCTTCATGCATCCTTCCATGTGACCATGCTGTCCTCATGGTTTGGTGCTTCATAGTAGGGTCTACATGCACTCCAGGCTGGGAGAGGCAGCTCCTGGACAGTCTTGAAGGCCAGCGAAGAGACCCAGGATTTTTGTATATTTCTTTTCTCTTTTTAAAAAATTTTTCTTATTGATTTACTATTTTTATTTTAAAAAATCATTTTGGGCTATGTCATAGTCGGTATACCTACCTATATAGGATAGGTATGGGAGGCATGCTTGAGGTGAGAGCATTGGGACCAACGGTTCCAGGGAGACCTGGGAGGTCAGAGTGGTGGAGGAAGGGGTGCTGAGCAGGCTGCGCCATGGACAGGGGAACAACTGGGGTGTCAGAGCCAGTAATGAGGATATAGGGATCCAAGGTGGGGGTGGTGGTAATGTTGGAGCAACAGCAGACTAGCTAAGGGGGTTACCAAGAGGCAGAAATAAGGGGAAAGTGGCAGTGGGACATGAGGAAGGTAAAAGGCAACAGAGGAAGGACCAAGGAAGCAAAGCAATGGATAGAGGTATAAACATAGTGGTGTGCATATGTAAATACATTAATCTACAAAAATAGAGGTATTGGCCCATGTACATATATTTATATGGCAATACCCTGAGGTAGGGGATGGACTTTGGGCATCCACTCATATCCTCCTTCCATTCAAGAACACTTTGTTCTATGGGGACCCAATGCCCATCTGTAGACAACTGGACATCCATTGCAGAGCGGTAGTGGGGAGATGAGTCACTCAGGCTTCAGTGTAGCAATAACGAAACTCACAACTTTCCTCTAGTTCTTAAACACTTCCTCCCCCCAACTATCATGATCCCACTTCTACCTTTCAAACCTGGTTAGACCAGAGGATGCACAGCGGTACAGTTGGGATTTGGAAACAGGGAATCTAGGACAGATGAACCCCCTCAGGACCAACAGTGAGAGTGGTGATACCGGGAGGGAAGGAGGGGTAGAAAGGGGAAACCAATCACGGGGATCTATATATAACCTCCTCTCTGGGGAATGGGCAACAGGAAAGTGGGTGAAGGGAGACGCATGGCAGTGTAAGATAAGATAAAATAATAATTTATAAATTATCAAGGGTTCATGAGGGAGAGGGGAGCGGGGAGGGAGAGGGAGAGAAAAAAGGAAAATGAGGAGCTTATTCCAGGAACCAAAGCGGAATGCGAAGTTTGAGAATGATGAGGGCAATGAATGTATAAGTGTGCTTTACACAATTGATGTATGTGTGGATTGTGATAAGAATTGCATGAGCCCCAATACATAAATTTTTTAAAAAAGAGAAAGTTTTGTTCTAACCAGTCAGCAGCATGAGATGTTTACCCTCCTGACACAATCGCTGAAGACAAAATAGGTGCATAAACAAATGTGGTGAAGAGGGCAAATGGTGCCCGGTTATTAAAAGATATAGTGTCTGGGGTCTAAAAGGCTTGATGTCACACAAGCTGCCATTCAGCAGTGAAGCAACAAGTCCACATGGAAGAAGCACATCGCTGGTGCGATCATGAGGAGTCATAGGAACTGGGCATCAGCAGACACGTAACAAATAAAAACGAGAGGGCTGGAGCAGAGATCCAAAGCTCATCTGTAGATAGTGGAACAATCTCCCCACAGAGGGACCACAGGGAAGGATGAGTCAACTTTCCTCTAGTTCTTAAATATTTCCTCCCCACCACTATCATGATCCCAATTCTATCTTAAAATCTGGCTAGACCAGAGGATGTACACGGGTACAGAAAGAAACACAGGGGATCCAGGACAGATGAACCCCTCAGGACTAGTGGTGAGAGTGGCGATAATTCAAGGGTGGAGGAAAGGTGGGATAGAATGGAGGAACCGATTACAAGGATCTACAATATAAGCCCCTCCCTGAGGAACAGGCAACAGAAAAGTGGGTGAAAGGAGATGTTGGACAGTGTAAGACATAACAAAATAATAGTAATTTATAAATTGTCAAGGGTTCATGAGGGAAGGGGGTGGGGAGGGAGGGGAAAAATGAGGAGCTGATACCAAGGCCTCAAGTAGAAAGAAAGTATTTTGAGAATGATGATGGAAATAAATGTACACATGTGCTTGACACAATGGGTGTAGATATGGATTGTGGTAAAATGATTAAAAAAGAGAGAAAGGAATATAGTCATTGTACAAAAAATAAGAAAAGAATATAAGCCAGGTGACATTCCACCATTTCCAGATCTAGCTCTTTCTTTTTTATTAAATCAGTTTTTGGGGGGCTCGTACAACTTAAAAAATAGTTTTATTGGGGGCTTGTATAACTCTTATCACAATCCATAAATATATCAATTTTCAAGCACATTTGTACATTTGTTCTCATCATTTTCCCTTTTGTGTTCAACTTTGAGTGACTTTCTAGTATCATTCCTTCACATTTCTCACGTTGGAGGACTGGCTTTAAGTTTTCTTGTATGGGAGTCTAATAGCTATGAACGCTCAGCTTTTATCTTGGAATACTTAACTTTTTTTTGAAGGATAATTTTTACAGTCCTTAATTTTGAAGGACCGCTTTACAACTTGTACAGTGTGAGCATTTTTCATAAAACAAGTATGGATAGATATAATCATATTTATCATATGAGCAAGGGGAACACTGCGGAGCATGTTTGGGAACATGGCAGGGCTGAAAGAGACAGGTTTTGTGCTACATTTTATTCATTCCTAAACAGTGTTATATGAAAAAAGAAACTTTTAATTAAAAATATCTTTTGAAAGAAGGGCTTGGCTCTCCTCCTTGACCCCAGTGAAAAAGCCTATCACTCATACCTGGCCTGCCCTCAAAAGATCAGGTGATATTTTTACATCATTTACCACAATTCATATGCATTCTGATTCAACCCATTAATTGCAGCAATACCGTCAATGTACCATTTGAGTTCAGTTCCCAATCTGCAGGGGGAGAGTGCAAATCTTGGAGGTCCTGCCTATCTCTGTTCGATCAGTAAACCTGGCATCCTTTAGGGTTATGTTCTTAACTTCTCCCCCACTCTAGACAGAACCTTCTGTTGTGATCCTTTTCATAACACTTGGTCATGGTAGCTGGGTGCCGAACAATGTTTTCAATTTCTAGGTTGTGAAGACTGACGTTTTCCTGGTCCTTCAGTCTGGGCACTTAATTCGGAGACCTGGGTTTGCTGACCTGGGTTTGACCAGAGCCTGAGCTGAATGTCTTTGGGTTGAGGCTCATAGCAGAGTTGTATGCCACTTCGGGTGTTTATTAGCATACCTGAAACTCTGTAATGTGTCCTGTTAAACACCTATCCTGAGCATTTCTCTTGGCACTATAACTTATTGAGTTATTAAATTCTTTCATCACGCATTTTGTCTGTGAGTTTCTGTTTAGCCGTTGCAATGGATACATGCAAAAGTAAAAGGGTGGACACTAATCAAGACTATATAATGCATATATAATAAATGTACAAAGAGACCAGGAGACTTACTTACCATCTTTGGGATAGTGCGTGCCTTTAGGACGAGTAAACGGTTGCAATCAATAGAATACGACCTTCACCTCTATCTAAAATATTTTATATCTTTTAAAAAGAAAAATTTCAAAATATTATATTAAATGTATCTAGTTGATGGGTATATGGGTTTTCTCCTAAAACTGTATTTTCTAATTATTTGAGATATTTTATAATTGAAGAACAAAGGACAAAATTGAAATATAGATATTTTTTAATTGAAAAACTGCAAATACAGTGACTCATTTCACATTACAGTAGTACATTCAGATAAACAAATGACCATCAATTTTGGTATAAAACTATATTTTTATCTTTTTTTAACATATAGTTCAATTCCCAGTGCAAAAACACTCCAATGAATAAAAGATTAATGTACAATAAATACAAGCCTACAGGTGTAACCACAGTACCAATATTTACATGTGGTAAAGTGGTTCCAAACGAACAAGAGTCCTCTCCTTTATTGTCTAGAGGACACTCTGCTTACAGAGGGAAGCCCTTCTGGAAAGTCTGCACTCAGCAGCCATTGGGAAGTGTAACAGAGGACAGAGCTGAATAACCAGACAGTAAAGCTCTTAGGTTCAGGGTAATGGTTTCATGGGACATACCATTAGTTGGCTTATTAACATGTTTGGTGCTTCTGTTCTACCTCCTCCTTCAGTTGTCAGGCACAGTTGGTGTCGATTCATGTGGAACAACAGAATCGAATAGAGTAGGATTCTGGAATGCATGGCTAATTAGCTGCCTCCATAAACAATGCCCTCCTTTGTCACGAGTCCAAATGAACTGCATGGTGCCTGGCTACCACTGCTGAGCATTTTGATCAAAGAGTTCAGAGAAGGATCCTGAACAAAATGGGGCAAAAATACAGACAAGAATAGAAAATTCTCATAATTCCCAACTTTCTGGAGCCATGGAGGGTGGCTGAACTCCTAAAACTATTGCCTTAAACCAGAAATGTACCATAATGTCTTCTTGAAACCAAGTAATAGTTTGGCTTAACTAGTAAAAAAAAAGTCTGCTTTGAGCTTGATGATCTTTTAACAACTATGTATGTGGAATAAAATGGAAAACAATTTGAAGTATTTGCCTGGGACTTTAAACAAAAAACAAAGCCAACCACACTGCCATGAAATCAATTCTGATTCACAATGACCTTACAGGACCGAGTAGACCTGCCCCTGTGCGTTTCTGAGACCGCAACTCTTCATGGGAGCAGACAGCCATGTCTTTCTCCCAAGTCTGTTGGATTTAAAGTGCTGCTTTTGTGGCTAGCAGCCCAGCGCTGTCATCACCATGCCACCTGGACTCCCCTGGAACTCTAAGGGGAGTGAATTTATGCTAACAGATGAGCAACAACTCAAAAAAGCTGAAAATGGCTACAGACCGGAGGAATATAATCCGTATCAGCAAACTGTATACATTAAAAACTGCTGAAGTGATGTATGTTTTGTTGTGTGTCTGCTTAAGAAAACATAAATGAAATTTAAAAGGAAAAATATGATAAAGCTGTCTAGAGCCCTACTTTACATTTTAATCTTTGAAGCCAAAGTCACTACGAATTGTAATTGACTCGATGGCAATGAGAGCTTAAGTCGAAAATGCAGTATTGGAACTGCATTATCTTAACCCACTTTCTCTGTCAGGCCTGACCAAGTGTTTCCATCATGTTTTCCCAGTGGTAAAATTGGGAGTTTTATAAAAATGTGCTCTTGTCCAACACGTGTATGTTCCCAGGATCTGGCACAGAGCAGATGCTGCTGGAACGAGCCAGACACCACAGTCGCCCTGTTTCTGAGGACCATGGCCAATAAGCTGCAAGTGATTAAGGCATCACAGTGGCTCAGGTTTTAAGATTTCCTTTTCAGAATGAATTCCAAGAAAGCAAGCAGTCTTTACACACAGAGGGATGCCGGAGAAATCTTACTGATTAATTTGTTGAGAGCTCTGAGTTTTTCTTCCAAGATGAGGCTGTTTTTCTCAGCTCCTCTTTGTTTCTCTTCAGTAACCTGGAGGGCTTTTAGTAGGTGTGCGTTCTCCACATAAAGCTCCTTGAGCAGCAAATTGGACTTCACGCTGTTTTCAAACTAGAGAGGGAAGAGAGCCACCCATTACTGTGAGTGCAGGGAAGGGGTACATGCTCCCGACCCTGTTCATTCCACGGTCGTTGAAATGATAACTTTAGGTTCTTAAGGATATAACAAAAATATTGCGTGTATGACACTTCTTGTTACCCTGAAGTGAGACCTCCAACTGAGGGTGTGATGAATTATGTACTGGAGAAAATTTACGGGAAATTGTGGGAATCAGTTTAACCGGAAGACCCAAGAGTCACAAATCAACAGTTCTCAGAAAGGCTATTGTACGATACAATAATGAATTGCAAAGAATGACAACAATTATTGGTTCTTTACTGCCCTTTGCCCTAGGAATCACTGTGGCCCTGACCCCCACTGCTGTTTCCTGGGTCTGAGCTTTCTGCCAAACCCATACGGTTTCACAGATGTGAATGACAGGAAACACTAGCAATGACCTCATTCAAAATACAAGGGCACAAGAATCCCAGCATGGGGTTCAGTCAACACCAAATTTCACTTGTAGAACATAGTCAGTAAGCGCCCACATGCCAGGTCTTGCTCTAGCACTAGCGAAGCAGTGGTGAACGTAGTCTCTGGGCTGTGCGCCACATATGCTAATGAGAACCAAACTTAGTATGCCATATGGGGGAAGTGCTGAGAAAACCAAGCAAGGAGCAAGAGGGGGGCAGCTAGTTGGTTGAGGGAACTGTAACGACTAATGTAAACCTCAATTTGACTAGACTATGATTCTCATCAGTCTGACAGGTGCTTTTTCATAATGGAATCAACTTTCATTTTTGTGATCTGATATGAACAGCCAATCAGTTGAAAGGGAAATTGCCTCGGGAGTGTGGCCAGCTTCCTTTATCGAAGTGGAAGTTGTGGCAAAGTTTGCTCTCTTTCTTGACCTGCACTCTAGTTGCCTGATCTGCAGTTCCTGTGTTATAAACCTGAAGAAGTCT
Source organism: Tenrec ecaudatus (assembly GCF_050624435.1). Lineage (NCBI taxonomy): Eukaryota > Metazoa > Chordata > Mammalia > Afrosoricida > Tenrecidae > Tenrec > Tenrec ecaudatus. The sequence goes on along the minus strand of NW_027458501.1, from coordinate 261,836 downwards.
CCAGCCTAACCAGCAGGTCGTGGATTCACCAGTCCTACAACCCCACAAGTCATCAGAAATCCTTAGCTTCCACTGGACACATACGGTAGGTTTGGGACTTGCCAACCTCTACAACTGCATAAACCCCTACCATGCAGCAAATCTCTTTATATGTATGTATGTGTGCATCTCACTGATGCACCCCTCTCGAGAACTCAGACTTAGCTATTTGGCACCAAGAGTGATTCTAGAAGAACAAAACTCAAAGAATAAGTGGTAGTTACATCATTTCATGTCAACTTGAAGATATATGAAAGTGTAAGGGTAGAGTTTAGTCTGTCAATCAGGTCACACCCTGATGGTGACTCTCTGTGGGCGAGACGTTCTCATAAGCAGGGTCCTGGGCACCTCCCCCACTCTCTGTGCCTTCACTTTCCTGGCTGCTGCAAGCACTACGATACGGTCAGTTGGATCCACATAACTACACCCACTGGCCTGTGATTGTCCTGCATTCTGCATCATTGCATGTGACTTAATGAGTCTGAAGAGCGACTTATAGACTGAAGAGCTGGACTGGGATGGAATGTTTTATTGATCCATAATTACTTCTTGAGATAAAACTTTTTCTTATACATATATGAGTATCTCTGGATTTGTTTCTCTAGTCAACCCGGCCCAACACAGAATGCTTTCTTTCTTTTTTAGTTATATACTTTCCTTGGGAACTCTTACATCTCTTATCACAATCCACACAATCATCCATTGTGTCAAGCACATTTGTACATCTGTTGCCATCATCATTCTCAAACATTTGCTTTCTACTTGAGCCCTTGGCATCAGTTCCTTGTTTCCCCCCTCTCCCCAGTCCCCCTCTCTTATGAACCTTTGATAATTTATAAATTGTTATTTTGTCATGTCTTACACTGTCCGACATCTTCCTTCACCCACTTTTCTGTTGTCTGTCCCCCAGGGAGGGGGTTTTATGTAAATCCTTGTGACTGGTTCCCCCTTTCTATTCTACATTCCCTTGACACTCCCGGTATCACCACTCGTCCTGAGGAGTTCATCCATCCTGGATTCCCTGTGTTTCCATTTCCTATCTGTATCAGTCTACATCCTCTGGCCAGATTTGTAAGGTAGCATTGGGATCATGATGGCGGGGGAGGGAGAGGAAGCATTTAAGAACTAGAGGAAAGTTTTATGTTTCATCATTGCTACACTGCACCCTGACTGGCTTGTCTCCTCCCCATGATCCTTCTGTGAGGGGATCTCCAGTTGCCTAAAGATGGGCTTTGTGTCCCTACTCTGCACTTCCCCTCATTCACCATGATAGGATTTTTTGTTCTTTGATGCCTGATATCTGATCCCTTCGACACCTCATGATCACACAGGTTGTTGTGCTTTTTCTATGTGGGTTTTGTTGCTTCTGAGCTAGATGGCCAATTGTTTACCTTCAAGCCTTTAAGACCCCAGATGCTATATCTTTTGATAGCTGGGCACCATCAGCTTTCTTCACCACATTTGCTTATGTACCCATTTGTCTTCAGCGATCATGTCAGGAAGGTGAGCTTCATGGAATACCAGCTTAATAGAACAAAGTGTTCTGACATTGAGGGAGTACTTGAGTGGAGGCCCAATGTCCATCTGCTACCTTAATACTAAATCTATAACTATATGCACATAGATCTATTTCCCCATCATCATATATAAATATATTTACATATGTACACACCTGTACTTAGACCTCTATAAATGCCCTTTGCCTTGTAGTTCTTTCCTCTTTTTCCATTTACTTTTCTCTTGTCCCACTATCATGCTCAGCCTTCATTTGAGTTTCAGTAATTCCGCTCAGTTACATTGTCCTTGATCAAGCCCTACTAGGCCTCTTACACCATCCTCGTCACTGATTTTGGAGCACTTGTTGTTCTCTTGTCCCTGGGTTTGTTAACTCCACTACAGCATGCTTTCTGAACTTATTCTCAAGTCTGGCTGGATTTAAAAGTACTAATTGCTCGACTTCCAATAGTAAAGAGGCATAGTAATCCATGGCATGAGGTGGCAATAAAGACAAGCATAATATCCCCACCATTAGATCAAACATCTGTGAGAGACAATGCTGTGAGTGACTACTATTTCATTATTATCTTTCAACATTTTTGTTACACCCACAAGCATAGTGAAGCTGGCTGGTTCAGCTTTCAGATACACAACGCGGAAAGAGAAAATGATGAGTCCAGAGCTTCAAAGTCCTGGCTCAAGCAGTACATAAAGGACCTGAAAGTTGCTATTTGGGTCTTGAAATAAAGTCTTATTTCTTGTAGCAGTGTTGAGATTGCTGAAAACCCATCCAGAGTCTTATCCTCACTACCACTGAGTTGGCTGCAATGCACAGTGACTGCACAAGCCAAAATCGAATGTCCTCGAGGGCTCTGGGGGCTATAAATATTTATCGGAGCACAAACTTCATCTTTTACCTGGGGCGTGGCTGGTGCTTTTAAAATCGCTGACCTTTAGCTAACAGTCCAGTTTGTAACCCACACACCACCATCATTCCTGAGTCCTAGCTGAAGAATAGTTAATTACACCATCAACTGAATCCCTTATGTTGAAAGGTTTGACGGGGAAGATGTGAGATCCTGAAAATTGAGATGGGAAAATGTGGACAATAAAAGGATCAAGCTAGGGACATGGAGCCCTTATTGTTGAATTACCTTTTTTTATTTTCAGAAGGACCAGCCTCCTGCCCCCATCTGAAGGGATTAACCCACCTTCTTTGCCTGAATCACCTTCGAGAGTAAAATCAGCCCTCTTATCCTCATCTGACCATAGTCCCACAGCTGTGTCCCAGGAATCTTTGTATGAGGCAAATGCTTTGCAAGATGCACTTTTTGCTTTTAGAACAATAACTAGTGTGAAGTCCACTGTCCCGTGACACGACTTCTTTGAGGCATAAAGTGTGGCCCAGGAGGAGGTATGGCATACTCCAGACAGAGACTGCTTGCTTTTCCTACTGAACACAAGGAGAAACAAAGGCCTCGGGATTAGGTGTGGGAACTGTGTCAGTCTGAGTGTAGTGCTATGAGCCTGCCAAGTGGCAAGTCTTCATTCGATGTTTCAGCTCACGGCGTCAGAAAAGTACCTAGTAGTTACATTGTTGCGGGACGACAATGAGGACTATGAAGTGGCCTATACTGAATGAAGTTGAATTGCTTTTATATACTGGAAAAGGGATCTAAAAGCTGAAGTAAATTGGAATGTTAGAGTAGATTTATCAAGATGGACATACCCACACATGCAGGGGATGCTTAGAGGGCTCTATCAATTCCAAGATGAGCAAGTGTATAGGCCCACAACTCCTATGAATCCTCTGAGGTAGAAATCCACTACACTGTCAGAATATAGATAGTTAATATTTCTCAAAGGATCCCTATGGCACTAAACTGACACTCATTCTAGGAGGCCCAAATGTCAGCTCATGCCTATCCAACAGTGGGTACAGTGGTCTCTGAAATAATCCTGTAATAATCTCTCCAGGTCCAGAATATGCAATTGGCAGAATTTTGGATCCCTGACACATGGAGAAAGGGTTATTACAGTAAGAAAGGCCAAGTGGAAGCCATTAGAACTTTCCTCAAAGAAATATTAGACCAAAAGCAGTATTACATTGCTGGAGAACCTGCAGAGATTAATGTCACCATAAAGACTTGAAGAATGGAGGGGGATGATTTCCACCACAATCTCATTCAACTTACCTATCTGTCTTGTGCAAAAAAAAAAAAAAAGGATCTTAAGAGAGTGACAGTGAATTGATATAAACTTAACCAGTGGTGGCTCTGATTGTAACTGCTAATCCAGATGTGGTTTCACTGCTTGAGCACATTAGTACATTTCCTGGAAGACAGCACATAGCTATTGCTTTAATCAATGTCTTTTTCTTGATACCTGTCAGAAGCAGTGTACCTTTAGCTATCAAGGTCAAGAATACAAGGGGGCTTCAAAAAGTTCTTGAATGAGATCAGGTCCCTTAAGGGTAGCATTGGTGAAGAAATTAGATGGTGCCCCACTAATCAGACAGAACAGCATCTGGGATCTTAAAGGCTTGTTTCCAAACAAGCAGCCATCTAAGTGAGATGTCAACTAATCCACATGGAAGAAGCACACCAACATCTGTTATCCATGGATTGTAAATTATATAATCCAAATCGGAAGAAGGGAATAGTATCAAAGCTTAGCAGGCGAGATTCTGGTTTTCAGAAGGGAATGGATGAGAGCGGAAGGCCAAAATACATTTGCAGGAGCTACTCAGCGAATAAGTCTCCAGTGATTTTCCGATGAAACTGAGGAATGGGAAGAACCTGGTTACCAGATGAGAGTACTGAAGATGACTATAGGAAATTAAAATGATAACTCTGACTTGAATAGCTAAAATCTCGAACAGTTAAAACTATGGGGGTTTATTTCTGTTGTATTTTGTCATCGTGGTTAGCCGTCTCGATTCTTTGTTATGTTTTTGCTTAACGCCTGGCCTGCAGTTCTAGTTCATAAACCTGCAGACATCTGTTCCTCTGCTACCCCATGAACCAGCAGAGGTCTCCAAGTTGCCACTGGACCCACGGATATGGGACGTGCTAACCCCCCCATGTGTGTGAGTCACGAAGTACAATTTTCTCAATATATTTACATACATGTTTTACTGGTTTTGCTTGTCTACAGAAACCCCGAGGCTGTTCCTGTAAGATGACATGTGAACGGAGTTCTGAGTAAAATGAGAGTCCAGAGACTATCCCAGTTTTTCCCAAAGGGGGCGGTACTGCCCGTTGGGTAGCAGTGAAACAGTCCAGTGACGATGTCTGGGCCTCAAAGCATCCAGGGGCGCTACACAAGCAGACACCCAAACCGTATCCTGAATTAGGGGCAATAGTACAAAAGATTTTAATGGTCAGGTGGACAATGAGTGATTTTTTTTTCCTGTAAAAAGGGGTGGTAGGCCAAGTAAGTTTAGGAATCTAGGGGCTATGTGAACACCAGGTAGCAAGAAGAGAGATTACAAAGACCTTGCAGCTGGTCAGGGCCTCGGGTGACTAGGTAGCAGCAGGCAGCCACCATAGCTGAAGGTGTGTGCTCCTGAGGAAACATAGACAGGAAGTCAGGGCAGGAGTGGACACTAAATCTAAGAGAGCCTTAAAGGACACCGTGACAAGGTTGACTTTTACTTTGAAGAAGATGGGAAGGTGTGAGGCGCGGCGAGCTGAGATCTCAGAGGTATTGCAGCGCCTGTGCTAAGAAGAAATCAAGGCCGGTATGCAAGGCAGAACCAGGAAGGCCAGAGAGAGGGCATAAAGTGAGGGGGTGTGGACCAGAGTGAGATCAGTGGGGTACGAGTGCTTGGAGTCTATATCCATTCTGAAAGCTGAGCTGCGAATTAGGTGTAGACCCAGGCAGGGGGGACGAACAGTGGCTGAGCCATGAGAGGAGCATGGAAGGGAGAGAAGCAGGGTTGTGAGCACAGAGTCTTTGAAGGGCATTTAAAGAGCAGAGAGGAGGGCTGAGGGCTAGGCCAGAGGGCCAGGCTTCTTTACAATGGGCTTACATACTTATGGCAAGGAGGGCTCCCAGTGAGTGGGGGAATAAAAAAGAGCAAGGCAGGATGGAAAGAAGAGGAGAAAGGGGACTTAAGAGGAGTAGGGGAGGGACAGGAGGAAGTAAAGGAACAGTAGAACAGTGACAGGCATGGTGCCTGGCACTCGGTAGAGCAAAACCTTTTACAGGGCCGAGACTATTTTCCCACAACCACGAACAGGGAAGTGTAAGTGTGTGGGTGCCTATTTATGGCTGTCTGGTGATCAGGAAATGTTACCGGTATTTAGCACCTGTCAGGAAGGATTCTCAAGTACAACACATGTGATATTCCACCAGTGAGCAACATGCTTCCCCCAATGCTAATCTGTTTTCTACTTGAGGTATACGATGGGGTACCCACAAAACCTGGAATTTTGTTTCAAAGCTTTGTATTTAAATTTTTTTACAAAACAACCTTATCACCTTCAAAGTACTCTCCATTACACCTAATACATTTGTCAATTCTGCGCTTCCATTCTTGGAAACATTGGTTTTTTTGTTCAAATTCAGCTGTTTGGACGGCTGACAGCACCTCTCTCATTTTTTTGCTTCATCTCTTCTATATCATCAACTAGCTGTCCTTTCATGTTCCTCTGCATTGGTGGAAACACAAAGAAGTTGCATGGAGTGAAGTCAGGTAAGGTGCATGGGACAAGAGAGGCATGCTGTTTCTTGTCAAAAATTGGCACACTGAGATGGCATGTGAGCAGTTGCATTGTCATGATGGTAAAACCAGTCCCCCATCTGCCACAAATCAGGTCTTTTTTGTTGCACATTGTTACACAATATTTTCAAAACCTCTAAATAGAAAGTTTGATTAACAGTCTGACCTAGTGGAAGGAACTCTAAATGCACTATATTATGGACATCAAAAAAATCAAATGAGCATAATCTTGATCTTTAATTTCACTTGACGAGTTTTTCTTGGGCAAGGTGATGACGGTGTCTTCCCCTGGCTTGACTGAAGTTTGCTTGTCACCAGTAATGACCTTGAGAAAAGTCTGGATCACTTCAGAGTTGTTCTTTCCAAGAATGACTTGTTTCCAGTTGACACTCCTTCTTGGTGGCCTGTCACAAATCTTCTGTTAAACTTCACTGAACTAAGCTCCAAGATAGTCCAGATAACTTCCCCATCTTTTTAATGGTCCATCATTGGTCTTCAAGCAAAAGTGGATGAATTTTTTGGACATTTTTGTCTGTTTGGAAAGTTGATGGACATCCAGAATAAGGTTTGTTATCGATCGACATTTTACCTTTTTGGAAATAAGAAAACTACTGGTACACTTGAGTTTTTTTCAGAGTGCTATCCTTCTAAGTTGTATTCAACATCACAACAGTTTCTGTGACATTTTTCTGGAGCAGAAAGCAAACTTTCACAGCCACACGCAGTTCTCTTAAATGAGCCATCACAAAAAACAAGGTGTGAGCAAAACTGCTTTTATGAAAAAATTCACTGTGACCAGAGAACCTTCCCAGGCGACGCCGCTGGGTGCACTAACTCAGAACAAGTTGCTCGATGCTCAGCTAGTAGGAACAATGCATCCTATGAAAGCTCCACAGAGTGGAGTTTTCCTGTTTTTCTTTTTTACCCACTCATATATGTTAGGTCATGATTAAGGGGCTGCTCAGATACCTTATCTGTGCAGTATAGTCTCCCCTAACACCCTGACTCTACAGTCCAGGAAAATGTGTTTTCTTCAAAGCCCTTGGCCAACTACAATCTTATTATTAGCTCTCATCAGCTCTAGAATTTAAGTTCCATGAGGGCTTATTTATCTCAGGTCTACCTAGAAAAATGCTTTCCTACACAGTAGGTGCTCAGTAGGCAATGTGCTGAATGAAGGATGCATGAATAAATCCATAACCTTCCTGAGGTTATGTGGCCATCTCAAAAAAGAAACCTTAAAATGATACCCAAAAGAAAATAAGTACAATAAACAAGCTAGTTTTATATATATAATAGAATCTTTTATTGACTGCTATTAATTATGAATCCTGTTGAAAATTACTTCATGTTCAAGTATAAGGTGTTGACTGAGGCTCAGTCTGAGGGGTAACTAATGAACATGGCCTCTCGGAGTCTGTGACCAGACAGTCTCTTACTACACCAGCTGTGTGAATACCCAGGAGGTAGAAGTGTGCAGATATAAGATGTTTGTGAGGAAATGACAAGAACTTATCACTCACCTGGTCCTTCTGCTCATCTACTTTTTCTTGTAGAAGCATTTCCATATTCTTTAAGATCATTTCCACTTTATCCACTTGCTTTTCTGTGGTATTAAGTTGTTTTTCATGTATTTCCTGACAAAAGGAGGTTACCAATCAAAAAATTATGTTTTAAAAGAACTAACTTCAAGACATTTAAAATGGTATTTGGGCGAAATGTACACATCTACAAGTTACTAGCTACGAGCCTCTGTCTGAACATGGGATGCTAACAAGCTCTGTCAGGAGTATAGGTGTGGCGCAGGGCGTAGTGTTTTGCATAGGAATCCGACAGTGGCAGTTTCTTACATAGGCTTACAAAAAAACAAAAACAATGCCATCAAGCCAATTTGACTCACAGCGTCCCTCTATAGAGTTTCTGACAGGATTTCTTTATGGGAATAGATAGGCTTATCTTTTTCCCTCGGATCATCTGGTGGATTTGAACTGTCAATCTCGCTGTCAGCAGTCCAATACTTATCTGGTAATGTAACCACTATTCCAAAGGCCTGTCATATATTTTAGCAGTTGTGTTCCTAGGTATTTACTCAAATGAGTTGAAAATCTGTATCCACATAAAAGCCTGCATACAAATATTTATCGTAATTTTATTCATTATTGCCCCAAACTGGAAGTAATCAAGAGGTCCTTCAACAGGTCAATGGCTAAACAAACGAGCATATCTGTATCATGGAAATATTATCTAGCAAAAAAAATAAATGAGCCATCAAGCCATGAAAAAAATATGGAGGAAACTTAAGTACTTATTAAGTACAAGAAACCAGTCTGAAAAAGCTACATAATGCATGATTCCAATTATAAAGCAAAATTAAAGAGACAGAAACAAGGTCAGCGACTAGCAGGAGTTCAAGGAACAATAGAGGAACAAACAGGTGGAGCAGAGAATTTTAAGGGCAGTGAAATTATTCTGCATGAAACTTTAATCTTGGGTACAGGGCATGCCTACGGGCAACCCTAAGCGTCATCCTGAATGGGAACAAGAGACAGCAGTTAATAACGAAAACTGATGCTGTGGAGTTAGTTCTAACTCAGGGCAACACATGTATTTGTCAGAGTCGAAGTGCTCCATGGGGCTTTCTTGGTCATGATCTAACTCTGTAATTCTAACATCCCAGAAAACCTGATCTGATCTGTAACCACATGGAGTTTCTTTCTATCTCGTTATTTATTTTTCAATATGAAAACCGTTTGCAGTAGTGGTCTCATACAATATCTGTCTCTTGTGATTGACTAATTTCACTCAGCATCATGTTCTCCCGAATAATCCATATTATTGTTTTGCATCACATCTTTTAAAACAGTTGTATTAGCACTTCACCCACGTCATACAATTCAATCAGATCAAGAAAAGTTGTCCAATTGTTACAATATTTAATTCAAAACCTTTTTCTTCTTCCTTGTACTCATTGTAATTCATGTACTTATTTTTTTCTAACTGTGGCACAAATGTACAGAAATATTTTCCAATTGCACAACTTCTAGTTGTATAATTCAGAGCGAGAAGAGGCTCAATAATATTCTTCATGTTGTACAACTATCATTGTTATCTTTTTTCAAACTATCGACCACAGTGACAGAAACTCAATGCTCCCAAAGCAACAGATCTTTCCCCTTCACCCATGGTAACAGTTGGTCAAGTTTGGTTTCTTTTTTTACAGTATTTTAAAAAATCATTTTTTTAGGGGCTCATACAACTTTAAAAAAATTTATTATTTTTTTAAAACAATTTATTAGGGGCTCATACAACTCTTATCACAATCCATACATATACATACATCAATTGTATAAAGCACATCCATACATTCTTTGCCCTAATCACTCTCAAAGCATTTGCTCTCCACTTAACCCCTCTGCATCAGGTCCTCCCAAGAGCAACCTCACTGGACACCCCTCCCCCACAATGTCAGCCCTCCCTCTTCTCTCCTCAACAGGCATGCACCTATGTTCCCCCAAATTTGACCATTGCCTTTCTTCTTTCCTGTGCTGCCCCTCGCATCAGTAAGCCCCATTCCTCTGACAGGGCTGATTCCCTCTCTGGGAGACCTCACCCCAAATCCACATGGCTACCTCTCAGGGACCAGCATCAACCCCACCCCATCCATCTGATTCCAGCTCTCATGAGGTGACCTTCGGCCAAGTGACCTACATGATACTTACTTTGAGCAGATGATGTGTGGCTCTTTAGCGGCCTGCCTGGTCCCCAGCCAGACGACTGGATGGCCTGCACACTTGAACTTGTGCCCGTTCTGCTGCATGTTCCTATTATCGTGGACTCACACAGTGTTTATCCTTCTGTGCTTGACTAGCTTCACTCAGCATAATATCTTCCAGATGCCTCTACAACTTGAGGTGTTTCATTGTTGTTTTTAGGGATGTATTCCATTGTATGTATGTACCAGAGTTTTTATCCACTCTTGTACTGATGGTAATGTAGGCTGTTTCCAGCTTCTTCCTGCCCACCCACCAGCTTTTTGCTACTATGAACTCTGCTGTGATGACCATAGGGGAGGGAAACATCTGTCCGTGATCTGCTTCTTATTTCTTTGGGGTACATACCAGCAATGGTATTGCTGGATCATATGGTAGTTCAGTTGCCATCTGTTTTAGGTATCGCCATACTGCCTTCCAGAGTGCCTGTACATATTTACCAGTCCACCAGCAGGGGATAAGAGTTCCTATCTCACCACACACTCTCCAACATTTGTTGTTCTGTTTCTTTTGAAAAATCATTTTATTGGGGACTTGTACAACTTATTGTAATCCTTCCATTGTGTCAAGCACATTTGTTCATTTGTTGCCATCATCATTTTCAAAATATTTTCTTTCTACTTGAGCCCTTGGCATCAGCTCCTCATTCCTCCCCCTACCTCCGCCCTATCCTCCCTTTCACATTCTGTTTTTTTTAATTGGGCTAGTTATGGGCATTAGGTGGGATCTTATGGTCATTTTGACTCGCATTTCCTGGGTGGCTAGTGACAGGGAGCATGTATCAGTATACCAGTATCAGACTGTTTTGACAACTGTGGCTGTATAAGTAGGTTTTGGGGTCAAGTAATGTGAGATCACCTGCTTTGTTCTTTTTCTTGGGGAGTTCTTTGCTTATCCTGGGTTTCTTCCCTTTTTATATGGAGTTAATAATCAGTGTTTCCATTTCTTTGAAGAATGATGTTAGAATTTGGATCGGCAATGCATTTTATTTGTAGATTGTTTTAGATAGTATCAACATTCTCACAATACTGAGTCTTCTGATCCACAAACACGGAATATGCTTCCATTTGTGTAGATCCCGGTTGGCTTCTTATAGTAATGTTCTATAGTTTTCTTCGTACAAGTCTTGGTTTTTGGTTAAGTTTATTCCCAGGTATTTCAGCTTTTGCAAAGGATACTGATTCCTTGGTATCTTTTTCTGTACCCCCATCCCTGGTATAGAAGAAGTCAATTGTTACTCTTGTATACTGCTACTCTACTAAACTCCTCTATGACTTCCAGCTAGTCTCTTGTGGACCCTTTAGGATTCTCAATATATAAAATCATATTATTTGCAAACAGTGAAGTTTCACTTCTTATAATGAGATTCTTGAGGCTCTTGCTATCTATATTTTCAACTTGTCTTTTCAGAAAGGTTGTAGGAATTCACTCTCTTTTTAAGATTTAATTCCTTTATGCTACTCTTCTAAATAAAGCAGATTTATAAAAAACTATGATATTCCATGTTCTTTTCCCCCAGGCTTCCTGGCTATGTGTGGGGCAGTGTATGTCTCCATATCTTTAAGTTGTTGCTCTCATATTCCCACTCTGCACTGCCCACTCACCTGCTCTTTCACCTGGTGACCAGCCCGATCCATCTTCAGTGTCAGCAACTGAACGGGTACTTGATTTTTCTCATTTTGAGCCTTGTGGACAAAGGCCTCCTCACCCAGGTGAAGGATCCTATGGTTGAGCTGAGATAACTGATCCTTGTATTTCTGACTCTAGAGCAAAAAAGGGTAAAACAATGATTGAAAACAAAAACGAAGCCCCAGCAGATCCTTTCAGTGGTTAATGAGGGGTAATTTTGTCTCACTGTGGGACGTGGCAACATCTGGAGGCATTTTTCATGGTCATAATTGGGGTAGGTAGGGGTGGCTACTGACATGTAGAAATGCTACTAAATATCCTACAGTGTATAGGACAGCCCCTATACAGACTTATCCAGTCTCACACAGCAATGATGCTGAAGTTGAGAACTCTGCTTTATTCCTGAGAAGAAGTGAGAATACATCTAGACCATTAAGAACATTCAAACCACTGTTCTGAAGGCCTCCCACTTTTATCTAAGTTATGTAAAACATCGTGTTAAGGGGGGGGGGAGGAAGAAACTTAAAGCATATGAATCTCTTCAAAAGGACCTCTGACCTGTCCCTGATATCCAAATCTATCTGGCAGTAAGTTGTTGATATTCTCAGTACCACTGGGCCAGGAAATTAGAGTGTCTGACAGATGTCCTCTTGGTGTATACACAAATGGCCGTGTGTTCCAACAGTTGCTAGAAAATTTCTCAGTTTTTCACCATAGAGATTTCAGTTACTGTCAACCACTGGTCAGGAGCATCTTTCAATAAATTACAATTTAAAAGAATCAAATTACATTTTTGTTGGATTGCCTTTCTTTTTTTCTCACAACAATTAGTTTTCAGGGGAGAGATCAGCCACAGTTCCAAGGTATTCCCACGTTGGTGTGAATACCTATGGTTCAGCAATGAGCAGAATCATATCATTTTTATCTTGTAGGTTTAATACGCACACACAAGGGTAAGTATAAAAGCATTTTATAATAGAAACTTGTTAAAAATGATTATGGAAACATATGTATGAATGTGCTTGACACAATGAATGTATGTATGGAATGTGATAAGTTGTATGAGCCCCCAATAAAATGATTAAAAAAAGAAACCTTAATTAAACAAAACTATCAAAATATGAAGCTACTGTTTCATGTCATATCTTTATCTATGCCTATATGCTTCTGAAGTGTTTTCATCTTTCTATTCATTTCCCAAAGAATTCTCACTCTTCAATTTATGTCATGTCAAATGGGAGTTTTGTCATGTTCAAGGGATGCAAATCATGTTCGTTTTAAATGTCCTCTGAGCTTGGGAACACAGAGCAGTGTGGAAGGCAGATAAGGCTGCGTCAGGTGGATGGGTCGTTCCCAATGAGGAGCTCGTCAGACAGTCCTTGCTACCCTCCAGGAGGAGCAGGTATGGCGCCGTAACAGAACACACGCCGTGGTACATTTTCCTGTCCTTCTTCCTCCTCCCCAGCGCAGCTTTCCATTCTCTTCAGATGTCTTCCTGAGAAGTCTCTGTGATCATCCTTGAGAAAATATAAAGAGGATTCCTTTGAAACCCAGAAAGAGAGTCTCCAAAGCCTTCTGAGGTGACTTGCCTTGAATTCATCTTTGAGGTCTTCCCGACCTTCATTAAAACGCTAAAAAGTATTGTGTTATGTGGAGCAGCAGCATTCCTGTAAACTTGTGGGGAAACTTAATTAATTTGGGAATATTCACTTGAGTTTTGTTAAAAATGTGATAGCCCTGATGTAAATGAAAATTGATTTTTTAAAATTTATGTTTTTCCCAGATCATTTTATTAGGGCATAATCCAGACATCATACCAATAGCTCTATCAGATCAAGCAGCGTTGTGCAATTACTGCATATAATCAATTTCTTCCTTTTCATACTACGTGATATCAGCTCCCCATTACCTCTTTCCTCCCCATCAATACACCCCAAGAACTCTTACTCCAGTTATTACCTCTACAGATTCACCCAATCTGGGTTTGATAAACCCCCAAACACAGAAAGATACATAACAGAGAATCAAGAAAGGTCCCAAAATAACAAAATACAGCAGAGATAAGACCTAATCTAGAAAACAACAGCAAAACCCAGAAAATATTAAAAACTAGATAAAAGTCAAAGTGTATCTAAAGGGAGCTCAAATAACAAGATTTTAACCATTCAAGCCCTATTTATCATTTTAATTTACTATAATCGTCTTTCCAATACCAGCTGCCTGATAACCAGGTTATTCCTATCCCTCAGTGATAGTCAGAGGGGGGCCACTGGAGGCTTATTCCCTGTGGAGAACCTGAACATGTATTTTGGGCTCCCACTGTCAGCCATAGCTTTGTGAACACCAGAATTTCACAAATTTCAGCTCTGACAGCACGCCCTTCTTCAGATCTGGTTTATATAATTGATAATCCTTGGATCATCGATGATCGTGTGCTTCTTCCAGGTGAGTTTACTGACATCTCACTTAGATGGGTGCTTATTTGAAACAAGCTCCAATTATTTCCAACAGGGTTTTGTGGAGACCTTGGGTTTTTCTCTCTCTATAAAATCATACCATCTGCAAATAACTAGAGCTTAATTTCTCTTTGCCCAATTGCACTCCCTTAATCTCTTGTTGCCTTTTGATTCTGGCTAGGATCTAGCACAATGCTGAATAAAAGTGAGGATAATGGGCATCTTTGTCTGGTTCCCATTTTCAATTGCAATGATTTCAGCTTTTCTCCATCCAGTATGATACTGGCTGTTGGATATTAAGACATGGACTTTAGTATATTGAAGAATTTCCTTATATTTAATTATTGTTTTTATTAGGAATGGGTGTTGGATATTGTCAAATGCTTTTACTACATCCATCAATATGATCATCTGGTTCTTCTATATTTTGTTTATATGGTGGTATGAATCCCATTTGGGCATGAAGTATTATTATTATTTTGATATGTTGTTGAATTCTACTGGCCAGGATTTTGTTGAGAATCTATGTTCATGAGAGATATTGGCTTGTAGTTTTCTATTTGTGTGAGGTCTTCCTTTCATTGTCATTGGTTTAGTAATTTTTTCTCCATCTTTTGACTCTCAGTCTGTTTTTGTCTGTGAGTTTGAGGTGTGTTTCTTGAAGGCAGCAGATTGATGGATCTTGTTTCCTAATCCAGTCTGCTACTCTGTCTTTTGACTGGGGTATTTAGCCCATTGATTTTCATTGGTATTAATTCCAAATGCAGGTGAGTTACTATCATATTGTATTATCTGTGTTTGGGAGGGAGGAATCTATTCATGTCCTTGTTTCCCGTCTAGATCTACTGTTTTGGGTGTTGTTTTAGTGTGTTGACTTCTGGAAAGAAGCACGGACTGTGGCGATCTCATAATGTTTTTGTGCTGTTGATTTTCTGACCATAGAGATATGGTTAGTGTTTTCGGCAATGCTGGTTTTGTTTTTATGAATTCTCTAACTATTTCCTTGTTTGGGAATACCTTTATTTCTTCTTTATATGTGATATATCGCTTTGCTGGATACAGGATTTTGGTTGGCAGGTTTTTACTTTGAAAGTTTGATCTATGTTGCTCCATTTTCTTATTTCCTGCATATTTTCTGCTGAGAGCTCTGAGCTTATTCCAATCTGATTACCTCTGAAGGTGACTTTTTCCCTCTCTAGCTGCTCTCAAGATTCTCTCCTTTTCCTTGAAGTTGAATATTTTGACTATCATATGTCCTGATGCCCTCCTATACATGTCCCCTACCCCCACCCCCCGGGTCTAACCTCCTTGGAGTTCTCTCTGTCTCCTGAATGGTTATTATCTCCTCCTTTATAGTACTGGGGAAAATTTCCTCCACAAATTCTCTTACTAATTTATATGTAGATTTGTTTGTTTCTTCCTGTTCCAGTATTCCAAACAAGACATTCATTACTTCTGTTCATGGTTTCTCACATCATCCTCAGGTTTACTTCAGATTATTTTACTCTTTTGTTTGTTTCTCTCATTTGCTGAAGTCTGCATGGTTGTCTTCAAGTTCATAGATTCAATTTTCATTTTCTTCCATTCTATTGTTCAGTTCTTTTTTGGGGGTAATTATTTTATTGGGGGCTCATACTACTTTTATCACAATCCATTCATACATCCATTGTGTCAGCACATTTGTACATTTGTTGCCCTCATCATTCTCAAAACATTGCTTTCTACTTGAGTCCTTGGTATGAGCTCATTTTTTACCCTCCCTCCCTGCCCCCCTTTCTCATGAACACTTAATAATTTATAAATTATTATTAGTCATGTCTTACACTGTTCAACGTCTCTCTTCACCCACTTTTCAGTTGTACATCCCCCAGGGAGGGGGTTATATGTAGATCATTGTAATTGGTTCTCTCTTTCTACCCCCACCTTCCATCCACACTCCCAGTATTGCCACTCCCACCACTGGTCCTGAAGGGTTCATCTATCCTGGATTCCCTGTGTTTTCAGTTCCTATCTGTACCAGTGTACATCCTCCGGTCTAGCCAGATTTGTAAGATAGAATTGGGATCATGATAGTGGTGGGGAGGAAACATTTAAGAAATAGAGGAAAGTTGTATGTTCATCATTGCTACACTGCACCCTGACTGGCCCATCTCCTCCCCGTGACCCTTCTGTAAGGGGGTGTCCAATTGCCTACAGATGGGCTTTGGGTCCCCAATCTGCACTCCCCTCATTCACAATGATATTATTTTTTGTTCTTTGATGCCTGATACCTGATCCCTTTGACACTTCATGATCACACAGGCTGGTGTGCTTCTTCCATGTGGGCTTTGGTTGGCCTAGAAGGCCACTTGTTTACCTTCAAACCTTTAAGACTCTAGATGCTATATCTTTTGATAGCCGACACCATTGACTTTCTTCACCACATTTGCCTTCAGTGATTGTGTCTGGAAGGTGAGCATCATGGAATGCCAGTTTAATAGAACAAGTGTTCTTACATTGAGAGAGTACTTGAGTAGGGGCCAAATGTCCATCTGCTACTTTAATACTAAACCTATAAATATATGCATAGTTCTATTTCTCCATCATCATATATAAATATATTTACATATGTACATGCCTATATTTAGAGCTCTATAAATGCTATGTGCCTTGCAGTTCTTTCCTCTATTTCCTTTTACTTTGCTCTTGTTCATGTTCAGCCTTCATTAGGGTTTCAGTAATTCCTCTCGGTCACATTACCCATGATCAAGCCCTACCAGGCCTCTTACACGCTCCTCACCACTGATTTTGGATCACTTGTTGTTCTCTTGTCCCTTGGTTTGTTAACCACTTCTTTTCCCCAACCTTCCCCTCTCTCATGTCCCCCTGGAACTGTCAGTCCCATTGTTTTCTCCTCCAGATTGTTTATCCCACCTATTTTATCTAGATAGACCTGCAGAGATAATAATATACACAAAAACAAGACAGAACAAAACAAAGCAACAAAAGAAAACAAGACAACACCACCAAAAAACAAATGACAAAAAAAGAAAAGCCTGTCAATAGTTCAAGGTCTGTTTGTTGACATTTGCGAGTGTTTGCTGATTGAGCCTGATGGGGTGCCATGCTCTGAACCCAAAGTCTATTTTTGATAATGCCTCGGGACTTCCTTGCTCTGCTTCCCTTGCTGTTCTGTTGCATGCCCTTCATGTTTTGCCTCAGTGTGGTGGGGTCAGATCGGTCTAATTCCCACACTGTGTCTCCAGTGTTGTCCCCTATAGGGCTATGGGTCAGTGGGGGATGTCCTGTCTCATAGTGGGACCAGCCATATGGTCCTCTCTGTGCATTGGCTGTTCTTAGTGGGGATATTGTCCTTAAGGCTTGGTGGGCCAGGATGTGCTCCAGTCTCTCTTCCTCCCCCTTCATTTGCTTCGATTTGCTCTGATCAGACATGTCCCTCTCTCGGAGCTGTAGCTTCAATGCTATCCTCTGAAGTACTTTCTTCTGGGGGCAAGGGCTGCTGTCCATGTAGTTGGGATTGGGGCCAACCCCTCAGACCTCTCTACTGGTTCCTTGCTTCATGCCAGTATGTTGCATTCACATCTTGGAGCATGGGGTAGAAGTCTGGTCCTTCTTTCCCGGCGACGATATGAACAAGACCCTCCCTTTGGATGGGTTAGTTCCCTGTTCCCCAGCTACCCATTTATTTCATTTTCTTCCCCCCCCCCCAACCTTTTTAATTGTCTAACATATGTATCCCTGGATTTGGTCTGGCCCCTGCCATACTACCACCCCAGGAATGTTTGTATACAGTAGCTTTTTCCTTATGTCCCTTTTGCATTTTTTTTAAGTTTACCTCAGCGGACTCATGTTGTATTTGTGTTTTGTGCTTGGCTTACTTTGTTTAGCATCATTTTCTCCAGTTTTTCCCATGTGGCAAGGTGCTTCATGCATTCATCACTGCTTTTCAGTGATGTGTAGTACTCCAGTGTATGTATGTACCATAGTTTTTATTTAAATCATTTTATTAGAGGCTCATACAACTCTTAGCACAATCCATACATACATCAATTATGTAAAGCACATCTGTACCATAGGTTTTTAATCCATTCATCTGTTGATGGAAATTTGGGTTGTTTCCAACTCCTTGCAATTGTAAACTGTGCTGCGATGAACACCGGTATTGCTCAGTTCTCATACAATGTTTTTTAATTCTGTTATCTCATTGTTTTGTTTCTCGGTTTCTTTGGGGTGTGAGGTTTTTAGTATCACACTTTCTTCCTTTTTTCAGAATTGATCCCCAAATCTCTTGTATGGTCACAAACATCATTCACCTGTATTCTCTTTCTGGTAATTTAAGGTCTTCACTTTCTGTGTATTCCAATGAAGTTGCGTAATCTTCAGTTGTTGACTTTTGTTTATCTTGATTTTTTGTGGTTACTACTGCTGACTGTTGTTTGCATGGCATAGTGATCCAACTGTAGATGGTATGTAAGGTTCTGGATTGTGTGTGAGTAGGTGGAGGAGGGAGGGGCAGGACTTGCTCTTTGGGTTAGTGGAGAAAGTTCAGATAGGGGCTGGAAATTGTATTCTGTTGAGATGAGGAAGAAATGATAGAGCTGACTGGGTAGAAGGAATAGGAGATAGGAATACATGAGTAGGATTTAGGTGACAGAAATAATCATAAGTGGTGTTCTGGTTATAGTGGTTTTCTGATAAATTAAAAAAGGGGATTTTAAGGGGTCTGCTAGTACTTGTTAGTTTATGTGAAAGTGTGTCTCACTGTTAAGATTCTGGCTGAGACTGGCTGAATTCCCAAGGAGGTTCTAACTGGTGGCAGTTTCTAACATTTTATATTTTCTTTTGGTTGAGGTTTTTCTCTGTTTTGCTTTGTCATTGTTTGTGCTTTGTGTGATTTTCTGTGTATGAAATCCAGGCTATGTAAATCTCTAGAGACAGTAACTGGAGTGATAGTTGGCTAGGGGCATGGCAGGAAGGTTGCGGGAAGTGGGAAGCTAACAATGAGTGGAAGAAGGAAGAGTTCTGACATTGATGGTGCTGATGACTGCACAACTCTTACTCTTGTACT
The DNA here is from genome assembly GCF_050624435.1 of Tenrec ecaudatus. NCBI lineage: Eukaryota > Metazoa > Chordata > Mammalia > Afrosoricida > Tenrecidae > Tenrec > Tenrec ecaudatus. Next base: position 242,651 of record NW_027458501.1, on the reverse strand, counting down.
TCTGCCAAAGAAGCCTCATCTCAATCTAATTATTATCAATGACTAGACAAACCCAAACTTCAAGACACGGAACAAAACAATTGCATGTAATATTCAAAAGTGCCATGGTCTCCAAAATAAAGAATAGACCGAGAGAAAGAGACAAGAAGACATGATATAAATGCCACATGTGATTCTAAGAATTATCAGGATGGCTGGCAGCACCAAAATGGGGTGTCCCTGACGGCAGTAATGTATCCACACGAACTTTCTGATTTTTGACAAGGGAGGTAGTTACTGCATTCTGAAATCGTTGAGGAACAAAGTCCTCTATAATATTCGAAAATAGTTTTTAAAGAAAGAAAGAAAGAGAGAAAGAAAAGTTCATTAGCTTCACATCAGGTGGTAATACTAAACCTGACTGTTGATCATTTCCATTTCAAGGCAGGCCTGATATTTCTCTTTCTTTAAAATATCAATTTCTTTCCTGTTGAAAAAGCAAAATTAACAATATCATTGCCAATTAATGTGTTTTCTTCTTCTAGTAACAGTCCACCATGGCTTGGACAAAAAGGCCCACCCCTACCTCCCCTCATATTCTACGGCCCAGATCCCTCTACACTACTGCTACTGCTATGATTGATAATAGTGGTGATGGTTCAATCTTGATCCCAAGCTCCTAAAGCCAGAAGAATTTAGGAAAGTTTACCCTTAGGACTTCAAACCGATTCATTCCAGTTCCAACCCCTGTTGATAATTTGAATTTTTGACCTAAATATACTGAATCACAATCAATATTTTAGCAAAGTTCTCAGGCGATTCTTTAATTTTTAAAAAAGTTCTATTGATACATAATTCACATATATACAATTCAATAGTTCAATCATATCAAGATTGTATAATCATCACCACAATCAGTTTTGGAACATTTTCTTCATTCTTGTACTCGTCGTTATTAGCTTTCCATTTCCTTCTAACCAACTGTGTGAAACTCCCAAAGAACCAGTAATCCAGTTAGGGTCTGTATAGATGCACCTATTCTGGACTTCATCTATAGGAAAACATACTTTAAAAACAACAGAAACAACTAACAATAACAAAGTAAAACAGACAAGAACATTTAGAAAAGAAAGCAGAAAGTATTAAAAACTGGAACAAATTAAAAATGGAACTTAAGAGAGATCAAATGACAAGGTGCCAAATTTTAAACTAACTGCATCTCCAATAATCCCCTTTCCAATGCATTTTACATGCGAACAAGGCTGGTCCCATCCTTGGTCTAGGGTCAGATGGGATTCGTCAGGTGACTCTTTTTGAGGCGGAAATGAAAATTTTCAGCAGGGAGGGTGAAACCAAAGCCAGGTGTCACCTTGGTTTGTGCTGGTAACTGCCAAGGTCAATGGTATAGCCTCCCACACCCCTTAACGATTCAGTCTTAGAAACCCTCTACAGACTCAATGAGAGTGGGTTTAGTTTTCGCTTGCAAGATTTTGCCAGATTGTACAAAAGGAGCATTCTCCGTGGCAATCCTTAGTCAAGCAAATTACTACGGATTTAGCAAAGTATGGAACTAGCCACCCAGCAACACAAACACAAACCATCTTACCCTCACTGCGATCTGCTGGGAATGGAGTCTGGTAGTAAACTTAGGAGAAAATGGTTTCAAGGGAAGACCTCCTGGATTTCAGAACTGTAATGATGCAAATCCCCGCTGGTACCTTCCCCTGCCATCCATATTCTGACCGTCATGGCTACTCCATCAACTATGCTCCATGCTCGCAGCAGGTCAGAGTTGACTTTATCTTGAACTTCTTATTTGGAAGAAAAATCAAAAGGCAGACTGCCCTTGGATATGGCTACAGCAGTGAAAACTCACTGACCAGTGTTAGCACTCCACTCCCTGTCCCTTGTTCCTGCCTCAGTGTCCTAGGGCCCAGACCTACCCCTAATGCCGATATCTACATACAAATATAAACCGTGGTGAAAAGTCCACCTGAAATTATTACTGAGTCATGAACATAGATATTGTATTTGTCTAGGAAGGCCCTAGGATCATTTCACTGTACTAAACTATGTCCACCTGTCCTCACCATCAGGTGTGATGCGGAGTACTTTCATACAGGGAATAAGGTGGTATGCCACGATGGCAGAGGTAAGAAGGATGGGTGTAGCAGCTGCTCACTGTGGGGTGGGCAATGCTGCCACATACATACGTGTTCTACCTTTTACGTCTGAGACCAGGCATTCAGGTATGAGAGGGGCTGCCTGCATGTGGAGGTAGGCCAGGGCCCTTTACATATGTGTCATGTCATGGTCAGAGACCAATTAGGTTCATCCACTCTTGGCTTTCTGGAAAGTGAGGTTGATTTGAGAATACGCCCCACTTTCTATCTCAGTAACTTCTACACTCACTTTACAGAGAGGAAACCACTCATTCTGCTATGTGAAAACTGGGTCACAAGCTCAAAGGTCCTAAGTTGAACCTGGACAAGCCTTTACCTCTGTACATCATTTGTTCTTTCTGCAACTTTAAGTTCTTGCTGAATCCTTCCCAATTCATTTGTCAACGATGTGTTTTCTTCAGAAAGCCTCTGTAGCTCGGCTCTGCAAGCACAATTGACAATCAGAAGTAAGTTGGGAACCATGTGCCCATGGTTGGTATCAATGCGTAATACTGAATGTGAGACCTTGGGGCATTCCAAAAGCTATTCCCTGCTAGTGAATCCCGGCAGGGATCTAAGAAACAAGAATGACCAGAGCTTAAAATATATGCACACATTTTCCTCTTTAGTGAGACTGTCACCTGCTATACTCCAAGGTCATCACTGGAAGGAAAAACTGAGGAAGAAACACATATTGATTTATGGAGCGGCCTGATGCACAGTGAATACCTCAGCAGAGAAAGGCAGGTGTCACTATCTACTCCATGACCAAGGCTACCCTGGGCCACATTATTTCCTGACAAACAATTCTTAAATAATCTCTGCCAAGACAACACAAGTGATTTATGACAGGCAAGTATTTTTACCAACAAAAAAATCCCTAATGAGCTTTGAACCCATACTTTCTGTCCTGAACACATGTCGATATTTATCCCCCCAACTACGTCTTTGTCTGGCATCTTGTTAGATTCTAATTTTCCCAATCTAAGTAATCAAGGTACTATATAACCTTGCCATGCTTATCTTATGCATTATGTTCTAGTATCAAGCACAAATATGTCTCATCTGACTTCATTTGATCTCATGGGGCACTAAGGGAAAAATAGAGAAAAAGAAGTCATGGGAACTTTAAAAGCAGCAAAGGGTTTAGAGTAGGGCTGTCAAATAAATGGGACATGAAATTTGAAATGGTCACTCTGGCTCTAGTATGGGAAACAGACTGATTCTAGGTGTGTACACTGTGTTAGGTGGAGGTGGAAATCTACTTTTGGCTGCTTGGAGCGCAGATACACTGAAGATTGCTCATCCTATCTGCTGAACAATTAAGAGACTATGTGAAGCCAAGTATGTAACTGCCCTCACAGAAGTAATGGAGAACACACTCAGAGCAGAAGACAATGGATGACTAGGGGCTCCGAAAACATAGACAATTGTGTGTGTCAAGAGATTCCACCAAGAGTCAAAAGAGAAGCCAAAGGCTCTGGAATTTCATATTGGACAATGACATACTGGACAAGAGACTCATCTCTAAAATTTACAGAAAATTGAGTATCTCAACACAAAGAGATAGGCAATCTAATTTAAAAAATGGTCAAAGGATGTGAACAGATCCTTCACCAAAGAAGACATTCAGGGGGGCAAAAATATATGAAGAAATGCTCTTAATCATTAGCCATTAGAGAAATACACATCAAAATGAGATACGACCTCACCCCCCAAAATTAACTGGAAGGTTAAAAAAACAACAACAGATAACAACAAATGATGGTGAGGGTGTGGAAAGACTGGCACTTTCATACACTGCCGGAGGAACTGGGAAATGGTGCAGCCACTGTGGCAGGCAGTATGGTGCACCCTGAGAAAGTTGGGAAGAGAAATACCATGACACATCAATCCCTCTACTTGGTATGTGTCTTCGAGAAATAAAAACTATGACACAAATAAATAGATACAGACCCATGTTCATCATAGCATTATTCACAATAGCAAAAAACAGGAACAATCTAAATGCCCTGCAGTGGAAGAATGGATGAACAAACTTGGGTGCAATAAACACACAATGAAATGCTATGCAACGTCGAAGAATAACGATGCACCTGCAAAGCCCTCACAGAGGGATGGACACGGAGGACAGTACGCCGAGTGGAATTAGTCAAAAACAAAAAGGACAGATATCGTATGAGACCACCACTATAAAAATCAACAGTAAGTTTTCTTATGGAAATAAAAACATTCTTTGATGGTTGCAGAGGATGGAAAGGAGGGGGAGGGGAGGTGCGGCTAGAACACAGGCAAGTGATAGCCTGGGCGGAGGGGAATGCAACACACAGGAGAAACGATGGAGGCAGGCAGGCGAGTACACCGGTAGTTTGCAAGAGTGAGAAACTACAGACGCAAACACTGTTAGATTCAAAGTCCTACAACAGTGGGGGATTGGGGAATCTACAAGTGAGTACTTGGACATACACACAGGCTGAACAGATAGGAGACTTTTACAAACATATATATATGTGTGTGTGTGTGTGTGTGTGTGTGTGTGTGTGTGTGTGTGTTTAAAAGAGAGTATTTGTATATTTACTTTTACTGCAAATATATCCATGAATGTGGTGGGGCGAACAGAGGACAAAATTATGACAACTTCTTAAATATAAGCAGATACTCTGAAGGAATAAGATACTGGGCTTTGGGGGAGTGGTATCACAATAGCTGCAGGGGACAAAATGATCCATTAGCATATCATAGTTCACAAAGACAGTGCTCTACATTCTAATCTGGTAAGTAGCAGCGGTCTTAAAGGTCTCTGAGCAGCCGTCTAGGGTGCAAGGACTGATCTCTCCCTGTCCAGGGCAGAGCAGCGGGGTGGCAGTTAAACAGACACAGGGAAAACACTTAGTCGAAGGGACAGTGAGAACACCGGTCTCCACAATCCTGGGCCCAGAAGAACGGGGTGATACCTGGCGCCACCACCACCAGCTCTGCATAAAATCACACTAGAGAGTCCTGGAAAGAGAAGAAGAACCTGTCAATCAAAATCCTAAAAGAAACCAGGCTTACTGGTCAGACAGCGTCTGGTAGGGCCCCTAAGACCGTGCTCCCTTGGGTCTGGACTTCAACTCACTACTGTGTTAGAAAAGTCAACCGTTAAAATGAGATGGGGAGCATTCACCCAAAGACAGAAGGCTAGGAAGGGAGGAGAAAAGGACACAGAAAACAGGGAAGTCGTGGACTAAGGGAGGGCATATTAAGGGGACTGGAATGAATGAATGGCATCAAAATATGTATGAATTGCAGAGTGTTAAAGTATGATCTGCTCTGTAAACCTTAATTCACAATAAAAACTTCATTAAAAAAAGAGTTGTAGTTGAGTTTTGCACAAGACACATTGTTTCTTATGTCAATAAAAAGGTAAACATTATTATATCTTAAAATCTAAAAAATTCCATTCCATACAAACATATTGCATTGACCCAGAACTTTCATAGCAGTAGAAAAATGCAGGCAAGAGAATGAAAAATAAAGTGCAAATGAAATAACTATAGCTCTAAGCAACAATATGGAAGAATCTCACAAGCAACATATGGTAATAAAGGACGGATGGTATGCTTCTTTTATATAAAGTGCAAAAACAGGCAAAATTAAGGAGTTAGAAGTCAGGATACTGGCTATGTGTGGGGAATCCAGGAGGGTTCTATTTCTTGTTTTGGGTGCTGGTAAAACGATCTGATCAATTTCTTATAAAATCATAGCAGTACACTTTTTTATTGCATATAACATTAGAATATTTTAAAAAATACACACCTAAATACACCAAAGATATGTGATCATGAATGTATCAGAGATAAAAAACATCCAGATCACTACTGTGGTTGGCAGATTAATGACCTCCTAAAGACTGTTCTGGGAAGCCATGGTGGTGCAGTTGGTATTGTATTCATCTGCATTTCACTCTAGGTTGCTAACTGGAAAGCCAGCAGCTAAAAGACCCACCCACTCACTGCTCTAAAGGAGAATGATGGGGCTTTCTGCTTCTATCAAGATTTATAGCCTCACAAACCCTAGGGATCAGTTTTACTCTGCCCTTTGGGGTGGATATGAGTCAGAATTAACTCGATGGCAGTTGGTAAAACATTATTCATGTTCTAATTCCCGATTGTGAATATTATGTTACATGGCTAAGGGGAATTACAGTTGAAGATGAAATTAAGTCTGCTGATCAGCTGACTGTGAGATAATGAGATTATTCTGGACTATTCTAGTGGGCCTATTGTACAGACTAGGGTCCTTTTAAATGAAAGAGGCAGAAGAGGCACAGCCTTAGATTCAGCCAGCCATTGGACGCTTTGAAAAGTGGAAGAGGCCACGAGTCAAGAAATGTGAGTGGCTTCTAGAAGGTGGAAAAAGTAAGTACATGGGTTCTCCTTAGAACCCCTTGGAAGGGGCACAACCCTGATGACACCTCGATTAGAGTACAATTTAGCTCTCAGTTCTAGCTAACATGCAACTAAGCTGTCAAGAAATTAGCTAAATTTTAACCTATTTCTGACCTGTAGCGTCTAGAACTGTAAGATATTAAATCTGTGTTGTTTTAAGCCACTCAGGGACATGGGTCCATCTATGGAAAATATTGGGAAAGGCCTTCCTATATCCCAGGCTTTTGAGATAGAGCATTTGCCAGCCAAAGTCCTCAAGCGAGAAGGCCAGTTCCACCTGTGGCCTTTCAAGCAGCCTGCCCAGCTGGTGGAATTAAGAACTCCCTCTCAGCTCAGCTTTCTCTAGAAGGCATTGGCTTCTGCGGCCAACATCCGAGTGTCCCAGTCAGTTCTTGGGGCTCTCACAGAATTCACGAAGCAGTAGATCTGCGCCAAGGACACTTTCAATAAATACACACAGTGGGACTAAAGGAAGGTGCTTGGAGCTGGCAGGCAGAGACCTTCAGAGACCCCAAAGGAATGAAATGGGGTTCAGGGCAGTCTTTCGTGGGCCCCGTGAGACAAGCACAGATTTCCTGCTGACAGAGATAGTGAAAACCTGAGTCTAAGCCACAGCAGTCCTCTTGGTGAAGTTCTGGGGGTTTCTGTATGGAAAATTTCTCTTTTCGCATTCACACAGCACCTAGCAACACCACGGCCCGAGTACAGGCCAGACTGGGCTTGTAAGCTTGGGCACACCTGGGCTACGTGGTATTCTCCTGGTGCCGAGTCTACCAGCCTGCTAGGAGGAAAGGGGGTTATGCAATCAAGTCATCAGGGACTGAGATGACTCAGTTCCACTTGTTTAAGAATGGATAGAGGGCAAACCTGTTATTCTCTCTCGAGTCTGCTTCTTTCTCCCTAGCCAGAAGCTTATCTTCCAGCTGTAGGAGCCAGGTTTTCATGTCATTCTTTTCTCTCTCCAGCACAGTTTCTACCTTCTGTTATCGGTACAGCATCTTCTAATTTCTGCTGTCCTGTCCTAGTGGTCCCTACCCCATGCTCACCTTCCAAGACACAGAGGCTCCTAGAGGGGCAGCTTGTGTCCAGCCATGTCCAGTAAGGGCTGCTCTGTGGCTTTGGACTCCTGCTGCTCAGATGATCTTTGCTTCTGACCAGCAAGGCTGCTAGCCAAAGGTACGGGTTTCTCCAGGAACATGGGCCTTGCCCCTCTAGGGGATAGCATAGATCACCCATGTCTCTAAAGGAGCAGGAGCCACCTCTATATCATTCACCAAGATGGGATGGCCCTGATAGTGAGCTATGCAGAGGGTCCTCTGGGCTGTGGGGCTGCTCTCGGGACCGGGCTCTGGACAGGATCTGCAGTGAGATGCCTCCCTGGCATACGCAGGAACTCAGCCTCTCCACGTTCTGACCCTGCTGGTCCCGTCTCCTTTCTGACTTCTGTGGACCTCAGCAGGCCTGGAGGCAGTTGCCTTTCCCTCCTTCAAGAAGGCTTTCAGCCCCTCTGCCTCCAGGGAAAGCCCTTTTAATTGCTTCCTATATGTGGTTTCTAACTTTTCAAGTGCAAACACTTTGCAAATTTTAGCTTGCTCTTTACTCATCAGCCCTCCCTGCCACCCTCCACCCTCCACCCCCCACCCAACTTGCGTTGCTGCTTCTTGCACTGGGCTAGCATCTCCTTCTGCCTCTCTTCTCTATCCCTTGTCCAAGTCCAGCTGGGCTCCCATGTCTGTCACTAGCTGCAGTTGCCTCTGAAGCATCTTTTTCTTTTTACAGTCCCATTGCTGTAACAAGTGCGCTGCTTCCATCCACAGGAGTTTCTGGCTCAGTTCAGCCTTTGCCCCCTTTCTACAGAAACTTTCACATGGACCTGGCTCAGAAACACGAATGTCACATGTATCACAGGGTTAGAAAGGCCTGCCCAAGCGCACGTTCTAAGTGCACAACTCCTCGCTACTCGTGCCAGCTGTGCTCAGAGAGTGCATGCACAGGATCTAGTTGATAATGCAGCAGACACGACTTGTCAAATGGGACTAAATTTACATTTAGACGGATTAAAATGGAATAAAATCAAAGCTCAGATTCTTGGTCACATCAGTCACTTTCAGTGACCCCATGTGGCCAGTGGCTCCTGTAATGGGCAGGCAAACACAAGATATGTCTATCACTACAGAAAGCTGTATTGGGCAGTACTGGCCTAAAGTTTAGTGAAAAAAAAAAAAAGTACCTTTAGTCGAAATTACTCTAAAAAGTATTTTAAACATCCAGGAAAGAGGCCTTTAGAAGCCCCAGGAAAATAACACTGAGGTGGAGTGAGGCCCAGCTGAGAGCAGTCAGCCTGGGAGAACAAGAGTAACTCAGCTCATCAGAGTCATGCAATATGGCTCGACTCACAATCATGACATGGGGTGGGAATGGGGGTGGGAGCAGCCTTCCAGCCAGTTAAGGAAACTCCTGGGACCAGACATGTCCCTTTGCTGCTTCTTAGAGCCTGAAAGGGCTTGGGAATAGTGGCAATGGTCTATAAGGTGTTCTGGACAGTAGCCCGCCCTTTACCAGACAGTTCCAGGTTCAGATACTATGAAGCAAAATTCTCAGGAGGAAGCTCTGGATCATCCTAGCGGGCAGTATGTGTTATTGCAACGCCCAGGTCTGAGGCCACTGTGTGGTCATCTTTTGGGGAACAGAAAGGCAGGGTACAGAAGAGGGTACAATTCAGTAGTCCAGGATTTTCTTTACCGCCCATACTCAAGCTGCCTCAATTTCCTTGCACCATGACAGAAAGGCAGACTGGCTCTGGGATCATCAACCTCCCCAGGTCACAGGACACGGGAGATGGCTTGATCCACTGTGGTCATCGTAGTGCCACTTCTAACCCGAGCCATGTTCCCAGCTAAGAATGCTTCCCAAGGAGGCTTTGCAGGTCTGGTCAGCAGGGCTCTAGCCCGCTTGGTGTCCAAGTTGGCGAGGGCCAAGATTCTCTGTGGGAGAGTGAGGTCATGATAAATAGGCATGGGCTGGCAGCAACCAGTTATCATTCCACTAAGTGAAACCTACTTGATACGCTCAGTTTTCCAAAGAAATCTTTCATTGCTTTTCTTTGTGATGACACAGCAACTCGCTGCCATGAAACCGATTCTAACTCCTATGCTCTGCAGGATGGAGCAAACTGCTGCCGAGGCTCTCAGATGGTCCCTCTTCTTGGAGGAGCAAGTCTGTTTTTCTCTCACAAAGCAGTTGGGAGGTTGGAATCACCAATCTTGTAGTTAGCAGCCTGATGCTAACCCAAAGCCCCAGCAGGGCTCCTTTCGCTTAGGACAGCTTTGAAAAGCTACCTTCGCAGATAACTGGCCTCCCTATTGCAAAGGAGCTTTTAGCCTTTTTCTCCATTTGCCCACATACTACCGCGTGCACTGGAAAATTAGAACATGACATTAAATAAGGAAGATGCTTTGCTACTTTGTTCCTTTGCTACAGAGAAGTCTGAGGCAGAAAATAAATATGAATGTGTTAAAAGTAGTCTACAAACTAAATTACTTCATAACTTAAGTTTTAATATATATATTTCTAATTTAAGTTAAAACAACTCATACAAAGCCCTATTTTTTCCTACCTTCCTCTCTGTGGCCAGAGAAAAACTACCCACTTAGCATGCACTGCAGTTGAGTCATTTCCTGAATTAAATATCTAATGTGGGTTTTTGGGAAGAACTTCAGACTGAAGGAGGACCCAGAAGAAAACAGGGCAGCAGACCTGATTTGTGGTAGTCCGTGCTGGTGTCTCAGGCGTAGCTTCTCGTCTGGCCACTGAGCTAAGGTGGCCAACTCCTTGGGGCAATGTGGGCCCCCACTCCTTATCTCCCACAGCTGCCCCTGCAGGCTGCAAAGGGCATCCTGAGACTGTGCATGGAGCGCCTCTCTAGCATGCTGACTTCACTTTTGAACATAAGCTCCATTTCCCTTTTCTCCTTCTCAAAGTTTTTCTTCATTAGTTCAATTTCCTGCTTGTAGTTTACCTGGAAAGAGAAACATTAGCCCCTGACAATATGACATGGAAACAGCAAGGTTGTCGGGCATGCCAAGGAGCTGAGGCCTGCAGAAGTCAGGGATGAAAAGGCAGCGGTGACATCCCCAAGACTCAGTGCTCAAGATGTAGGCACAGCCTTGTCTGGACCAGTTGGATAACCTCCCGTGGGAGAAGATATTGTCTGGCCGTTGGCTGGCAAGCTCCGTTTAGGTAAGTAACTTGCACCCAGGAGCTCAGAGGTCCCGGTGGAAACAGGGTGGCTGGCTCTCTGAGTCCTGAAAGTAGAAAGAACGCGGCACATGGCAACTGTGTGCGGACATTCTCTTAGTCACCATCTAAGGAGAGGCAGGAGCTAACTTCATCTGAGAAGACCTTGTCAGCCAGGGTAATCCTGGCTGAGAAACTATGCAGCATCCCACGAGAGGCAAAGCCAAGGATAAGTTATGCTAAGAATGAGGTAGGTGGTGTGAATTCCCACACAGCAGTTGGCAGGGCTGCACTCAGCATGCCAGCCCCCAGCGACTTTGGGCCAGGCACTGACAGTCATTTCTGCTTGTATTTCCCTCAAACTGTCTTCTTAGTGCCCCCGCTCACCAACCAGAGAAATCCAAGGCAGCTGCCTGGAGAAGGGTCAGCACTAAGCACGGCTCTCTGTGCACAAAAGGAAGCCCCAGGCTCCCCCTCGGGCACCCCTCACACCTACCTTCGTCTCCAGCTGGCTCTTGACGTCTTGGTAACGTTCTTTCACCTGCTCCATCATGAGTTCCGTTTCGAGGCTCACTGGAGTAGGAGCTGTAACGCATGTGAAAAAGCCTGCGAAGAAGAGGAAGTCTCAGCTTAGCTCAGTGAGGACATTACAGGTTTCTTACAGCTTTCCTATTCCCAAGGGACAACAAAGCACAGATTCTACATGTGCTTTTTCAAGGGAAAGGCAGTGATGGTGGAGTCCTGCCGCACTGGCGTACAACAGCACGCATCACTGGTGATCTGCTATGTTGTATCCATGTAGAATAAAGGATCTCAAACTTATTTGGTCAGCTGTCCAATTTTCAGAAAAATAGTTACCCAGCAACCCTCTGGCAATTAACTTTTATACAATAGCCCATCCCTAATCCAGGATAGGGTGTAGGTTATTTGCTTTGGCAGCTCCCACGGATTATTCCAGTGCCCCCCAGGGGGCAGCATTTCCCACGTTAGGAAACACTCATTTAGAACCATTTCACACTTTCACCAGAACAGATTGCTCAGGAGGCTCCTGCAGCCCATCACACCCTTCAAGTTCCTACAAAGTGGCAGTGATATCGTGTGAAGGGACTTCAAAAAACCTCCAGAACACGGAAGAAAAAGATAATGGAATTGTCCATGAATGTAAGGCCCCCTTGTACTTCACTTCAAGTTTATTCCCTGGTGATGCCAGGATCATAGAGGAGGTGGGGAGATGGAAGAAGTGGGGTGACCTGGTGACACATGCCTCTGGGCAGTGTGATGCCTGGGAATGAGCCTCACTGTGTATGAAGGTGGCCAGACACACCTCATGGCCTGTTTATTAGCTAAAGACTTCAAATTGGCCTCCTCCTCCTCACACAAATAATGCTGGGATTCAGGATATGTAGGAGCTCTGGTGGCATGGTGTTTATGCATTGGACTGTGATCTGAAATGTCAGCAGTTTGAAACCACCATCAAGAGTTACAGTCTCAGAAACCCACAGGGGCAGGTCTCCCATGTCCTATAGGGTCATTATGAGTTGGCATCAACTTGATGGCAGTAAGTCTGTGTGTTGCTCGATAAACTGGTCAGATGATTGCTGAAGCCAAAATGGGTGCATAAGCAAATGTGGTTGAAAAAAGCTGATGGTGCCTGGTTATTAATAGCATATGGGGTCTTAGATGCTTTGCAGTTAAATAAGTGCCCAACTAGCAGGTAAGAAACAAGCCCACAAGGAAGCACACCAGCCTGTGTGATCATGAGGTGTTGAGGAGAAATGGTATCAGAAGTTCAAAAGATAAGCAACCAAATTGATGTGAAGGGGCATGGATGTAGTAGAGACCCAGAAATCACAGCCCCTCTGGTAATTGGACAGTCACGCTCAGAAGGGACACAGGAAGGGATGATAAATCCAGGGTGTGGTATAGCACTGATGAACTACATAATTATCCTCTAGTTCCTTAATATTCCCTCCCCTTATGATTATGGTTTTTATTTGTTTTGCCTCTTTAATCATATCAGATTTGATGTAGGTTCATCGTATATTTAATATCATTTGATACATGAAAGCTAAGATAGATAACCCTTCAGAAACAATAAATGGAGTAACGGTTCCCTGAGGGTACGGGAAGGGGGGAGGAGATAACAGGGAGCTGAGAGCACTGATGACTGAATAACCCCACTCAATGGGATCGAACAACAGAATTGTATGTGAGTGGATATATTGGATGTGCAAGATATGGAAAAAAATAAAGTAAGGTTTCCTGGGGCGGGGTATGGTGGGCAAAGGAGGGAATAAATGGGGAGCAGATATCAAGGAGTTCAAGAAAAAGAAAATGTTTTGAAACGGATTGTGGTAGCAACTGTACAACACTGTTTGATGTGATTTAACTATGGAATGTTATACTTGTAAGATGTCCCAACAAAATGATTTTAAAATACAATAATAATAATAATAATAAATAAAGCAGTCAGGCACATTCCATACGTGTGGAATGAGGAATGGTGCTTGAGAGCACTGCAAGGACTCGCTTTCCGACCTGAATCACCACTCCGCACACCAGGCACACAAGGCACATCTTTGAACTACGTGTGTTGCTAGGGCTTGGAAGAGAGCTGGTCTGAGACTCAGAATTGCATTTATGCCATGACTCAGTCTTCATTTTGCAGTGTCAAGGATGGGACGTGGCAAAGTCATCCTCTACTCTCATTGTCACCCTGAAAATGGTGACAAACTTTGACATAAGGGACAAGACAAAAACCTGAATGAGAACTTCTGGAAAGAATTACTTTGCCTTGGAAACTGAGAACTGTCAACTTGCGCAGTCACCTGGGCTGACAGGAGGTCCGTGAGGCTGGACAGTCCACATCACTAGGCTTACTGCAACCCAGCTTCTTACTATTCTCTCAGCAGCAGACAAACATCGGAAGGGTCAACTGAGCCTTGGTGCTGCTTCTAAAATGGTTTCCATCAGAGGGATGGGAGGACAGTACATAAAAAGGCCACATTGTGAAACTGCTAGGTTTCATTAGCGATGGCATGAAGCCTAGGTCTGTGATCTGGTGCCGCAGTCCCCAGTCTCGAGCAGACCCAAGACTTCAGGGCCTTGTCTCCCAGGTTTTGGGTCAGTGGTTCGTGCTGAGGGCCATAAATTCTGTGTAGTTGAGGGGACACAGTGTCCATTTCCCTGGGGATGGCTGACCTGTCTGTTGTGTGGAAGAATACGTAGGATGCCTTAAATGGATGTCACAGCACCCTTGGCATCTCTGGATGTGGTGCAGCTGGCTGTGTCAGGCTCCATCCCACATTTCCCAAATGAGTCTAATGGCCTTTGGCTGTTGACTCACAGGATTTCAAGTACCAATCTGCCATTTGCAGGTGAGCAGGTTATGTTGGGGTCCAAAGACGCTGTACCCACATTCAGAGAAAACTTAAGGTTCCCAGGTTGGCTCTTTTAGCTATAATTCATTTACATTTTATTAAATAAATAGCTTTAGAGCACTACAAAACTGGGATGGAGGAGGATGCAAAATGCTCAACTGCCAAAGATGCACAGGTCAGTGTCCACAGATCTCCCTGGGGTGAGGGAGTGGCCTGTCAGTGTCCACAGATCTCCCTGGGGTGAGGGAGTGGCCAAAACTTAGCACACAAAACCACTGTGTATCAGAGCTTTGGCAGCAGGGCTGAGAGACTTGCCACGGTGTCTGCTGATGCACAGTTGGGGGCACTGATCCAAGAACCAACCCCTGGCTATACAGGACTATGACAAAATTCTAGGGCAGCTGTGTTACCTCCTTGTTCTTGTCTTTTGAAGGAGCTGAGATTAATCAAACACAGTCTACACTGTAGGTGGAATTTGTCATAAACCTCAGCACTAAGAGGATCCTGAAGCCAGAGATATCTACTTTTAAGCAGATATGCATGCCTATGCACACAGGTCCCAACTGCTTCCATTGCTTGACCTGTGTCCTGCGCAGGCGCCGCTGGCACAGGTCTATTCTGACGAATTCTGACACTCAAGGGGACAAATCTCAAGCTCTCTCTGAACATCAGGGAGTCATTAATATGTTTTAGATATAATTTATCTCTTTTATTAAAAGAGTTTTCACATCAACCAGCTTAAAGCTCAGAGGACAATCTGTATAGAGACTGGTCTGTGACCTGGGCAAAGGAAATATAGCTCCTTTATTTACTGTCACATACCCTCACTCTCTCTGTCTCTAGCCTATGCTGAAACCTCACCACCAAGTCCCTTCATCTTAATCACAACTCTGGAGGTGGCTTTGGAACATCTACGAGTGATGGACATGCCTCTGATGAGGTCATTGTGAGATCACATAACTGCTGCCATTTCATTACAGTTGATAAAGCCCCCATCCCCTTCCATAAATTCCCAGCTACAAGGAACTCAGCCGGGTGGTGCCAGTGTGTCTGGGGCAGGTGTTTGTGCCTCAATATACCCTATGATGCTTGGAAGTGGCCCATGACACAAACTACGGGTAGGTCTGAGAGATAGCCCAGTTTGCTGGAACAAGGACTCCACCCTTTCCCCAAGAAGATCCTCTACCTTCGGAGCAATCTGCTGGGGGCAGGCATCCATCTGGCTGGAAACTAGATGGGCTACTCTGTGTCTTGTGCATCCATGTCTTGTAGGCCTTCCAGCGCAGCCTGCAACTCATCATTGCGGTCCTGCAGGTCCTATAAGCAGAGTAGAGATGGCCCTGCAATCCCCATGCTACACAGCAAGGCCCAAGGAACAATGCAGCACCGCAGGGTCTGCAGGATGCCCAGTGGAAAGGAAATTCAATTCCTGACAGCAAACATGTAACATTCAAACTATAAGTTTCCAACTATGCAGTGAGTTAAACATGACAGGGATAATTCAGCTTTCTTAAATCCTACATCGCCTTCTATCACTAGAATCATTGCAGGGGCTAAATTTTTTTTTAAAGTGAAGTGAATGTGGAGGAGAAATGCAGATCACCAACACCTGACTCAACAGGAATGTGTGCAAGTCCACCACAGTGATGGGGTGTGGGCAAGAAAAGCAACTCACTGGTGTCCTTTCTCCAGAGGGTTCTGCAGCTTTGACTGTCAAGGCGTTGCCATCATCTTAAAACAAAATGCCACCCAGCAGAGCAGAAAGGCCACATGGATGGCTGAGGCCCAATGAGGCACATAGAGTGGGGGCTGCAGGACAGACAGGCAATGCTGGGAGGCTGCCCTGAATCTGCACCTGGCTGCAGTGGTCTGTCTGCACAGGAGTTGAGGAAATGCACTGTAAAAAGCACACTTGGTTGCCAGGGTTTAGAGGCGAATCTCCCAAGACACAGCTCTCACTTGTAGATTTAAGGGTAAGAAGGCAAGAAGCGCCTGTCTGTGGGACTATCGTGGTGTGAAGTCTCTTGGCATGGCTCTTCTGTCTAGGTCTTTGTGATTCCCATTGATGATTAGGTGGGACTTTGCAAATAGGGCATGTCTAACACAAAACAGAGTGGACTGGTTCATTTTCGTTGCCACTTCCCTGGCCATAGGGATGTGTTATCTTAGAACAGGAACAGAGAGGAATCCCATGAACTTAAGGGATAAAGAACTACCAGTGGAGAACAAATGAGATCTCTGTCTAAAGACAAGAGGAACCAGAGGCTGTGAAACAGAAATTACTGGACAGACTGAAAGAACAAGGCAAAGTCAGAGGCTGAGGCAAGGAGACACGAGACAGAATTGAAGAGCAACACAGAGACTAAGGACTAGAGAAAGACTTGATTGAGGCGAGATGATACTGTGGACCAATGACTGTATCCTTAGTGTTTTCTGATCTTGGCTTGTAGTAACCCATTAAGTTCTCTAAAAAGCTCCCTTAATTGTGAGTATTGCCTGTGAGCTCTGTGCGACCAGTGCAATGGATTATAGAACACAGCACAAAAGTAGAATGCTGTGGAAGAAACAGTTACTATCAGAAAAGGGTAAAGAATGATGGAGGGTGGAGGCATGCCTGATCTCTATTTTGTGGCAATCGGCCTTGATTGATGGAGCTACGTAGGATTCTTCTCCTTGATGTAGCCAGAGGTCAGCTATGCACTCCATGCGGTTTACTCAGGGACCCTAGATCCCTTCGTGAAGGAATGTGAGGTGTGTGGTCACTTTCCCTTTTGTGCACCTGGGGATGGGGGACTTGGGACTCTTCAGACCTAATGAATACGGCAGCAGTGCTCCCAGGGACTATAGGAGTATGATTCTACCTGGTTTCTCCTTTAGGAAACGTACTCTGGAGGGACACTAGACATTGAACTGTGAAGAAGCCCAAACTGGCCCATCAGGCAGCCACATGGTAAGCGAGCTTTCAGACATTTCTGGTCTAGCCAGTAAGGTGTGTAGCTGAGGCCCTGGCATCATAGGGCAGAGAAGAAACATGTTTGTTATGCTATGTCTGAGTTCCTTCCCACAAAATATAAAATCTATGAGCATATTTAATTGCTATTTTAGGCCATTAAGTGTTGGCGATAATTTCTTATGGAGCCATAGTAACTGGAATAACATGTATGAGTGAGCCACAAATAGCTCATGGAAATAGGATTAAAAGGTAAAGGAATTTTCCATGAATTTTTGAAGCCCTTTTTCTGTAATTTACAAAGGTAAATTACAGTCTCTTGAGGGGAAAAGTATATTAATTTTAAGTGGGAGAGAAAAAAAAGTTCTCACAAAAATCTGTTAAGAAATGGATGGTAGAGACTTCCAGGAAGATGGCGACTGAGTAACACATAGCAGAGGAACTCCACAGAAATCTGTGCAGGAGAGTCACTAAGAGGGAAATTCCACACCACCAGGTCACAGAAGGAGCATCAGAAAGATAAGTAGGCAGAGATCCAATAGGTTTTAAGGAGCTGGGTCTTTTGGCTTACCACAATGGAGGCCAGCTAGGGTTTGACCTTAGCCTAAGGTGACCAGACGTACCGCTTTTTAAACATTTTTTCTCGTGTCTATGGTGTTTTTAAAAAGTCCCAATTTTTGGAAAGAATGCACAACAAGTGAGGGTATATACGGTTTTCGGCTGCCATGTGGCAATTTCACCAGGATATGAGTTTTATCAATGGTGTCCCGCTATACCAATGTTAAAATCTGGTCACCTTACCTTGGCCCGGCCACTGTCTTGGCTGGAGCCAGGATCATTTGTAGGCAACACAGGGGCTTTATCTCAACACAGCCACAGTTTGACACCATCTCAGGGCAGGGATTAAACCCCTCCAGCCCCATGGTCAAGGATCAGGTTCATTTATATTGATGCTTCAGTTTCCCTCTCTTCTCTCTATTCCCCCCTATCCCCCTGTCTCAGTGGGCTGTTTTTTTTCCTTCTCTTTTTCTCTTCCCCTTTCTCTCACACAGCACTGCCAACATCCTGACCACTACCCTTAGCCTAGGGCATTAATGCCTGCACTCAACACTGCTGGGCGAGCTCCTCCCTCTGCAGCATACCCGGAAGCTGGGAAAGCCCACCCACACTCCAACAGGGGATATCCTGCCCAACTTCTTCCCTGGAAAAGCCCACCTGCCGGTCCTCTGTAGTGCTTAAGACATGGCTGGAGAAATTCGGCACCCCTTCTTTGGGGGAAATCCTGCCTGTGTGCCTTGGGGAGCTCCTATCCATCCTCTGTGGGCCCACGTTACTGAGGGAGCTTCCTCCCGCCTGCTGTAGTGCCTCACAGACTAAGAAAGCTTATCAAACACTCACCAGCTTTCCACGGAGCAGTGGGAAACTCTGCCTAACCTACGCAGTGATCTACCTGATCAGGGAAATTCCGCCCACCATTCACGGTGCTCTATACCAAAGCAGGCAACCAACCAGATTTCTGTGACACTCCTGTTGCAGCGGGCACCTTTGCATGCCACCTGTGGCAACCCAAGCCGTCATGGGCCACACCATCATGGATTCTTGTGAGATCACCCAGTAAAGCACCATCCTCGTGGATCCACAACAACCCAACCAGCATCTCCGGAGAGGCCCATCCAACTTGTTGACTAGGGAAAGAGTGAAGCCACAGGAGGATAAAGTGGTTGGCTAATTCCATAGTGAAATTAGCTGTAGCAGTTCGAAGAAGCTTTCCTACGAGTCTCCCAGAGAGAGCCAGTGCTCTTTGACTCCCTGAAAAATGGCACCTGGCTCCTCTAAAACAAACAGCAATCAGGCCCAATGACCTCAACAAAAAAACATGAGAAACAAACTTCAATGGCAGAGATGCCCTGAACCGAACGACATGCATAGAAGAAGCAGATATTTATCTGCCACATAAAGAATTTTTCAGAATACTTCTTGCAGTAATACAGGATATGAGAAAAGCAATACAGAAAAAAAGATTAAATGAAAGAGGAGATTAAGTCCATACACCAAAGGGAAATACAAGAGATCAGGGAAGAGATAACAAAAACTAGTAGCAGACACACAGACCTCGAGAATCGACTGGAGGAGGCAGATAATTGCACCAGTGACCTAGAGGACAGCCAAGGAGACTTTAAATGCGAACAAAAATCTAATAAGATCATTAGTGAAGCTGAAGAGAACCTAAAAGCTAGGTCTGATGCTATGAAGTGGAACAACATTAGAATTATTGGATTACCAGAGGAAGACACCACAAAGAAGTCAACTGCAACAGAGAGGAAATTCTTGGAGGAAAACTTCCCGAGCTTAATGAATGAAAACCTGGCAACCATTCAGGAGGCTGAAAGAACACCAGTCAGATTGAAACCCAAGAAGAAATCAAGGCACATCATACTTACTATCCAACTTTGAGGAAAAGGAGAAAATCATGAGAAGAGCTAGGGAAAAACAAGCAATCACATAGTTTCCCAAATAAGAATATGCTCAGACCTATCATGTTTCCCCAAAAGTCAGACATCCCCCCAAAATAAGACCTACTTACAGTTTTGCCTCGGGCTGAAATATAAGGCATCTCCCAAAAATAAGACCTCCCCAAAAATCAGCACCCCCGAAGCTACCGTAACTCTGGACTCTGGATCATAGTGGTGGGCACCACCACGCAGCTCACTATTGGCTGCAGCGCAGTCAGAGCAGACAGGTAGTACGAGGTCTCTTTTAATAAAACAATAAACAATAAACGTGTACCACATTCTTCTCCATGGAAAAATAAGATATCCCCTGAAAATAAGACCTAGTGCATCTTTGGGAGCAAAAATTAATATAAGACACTGTCTTATTTTCGGGGAAACAGGGTATCAGAGAACACTATGAAGAAGAGAAGAGAGTTGTTGAGTAACATTGCAAAAATTGAAGGAAAATAATGCAAACCCAAGAATACTCTACACAGCCAAATTATTGATCAAGATAGATGAAGAAGTAATTGTCTTTTAGAGAAGGAAAAACTCAAAGAATACATTAGAAGAAACCCAGCCTGGATCCTTGTCGATCCAGTATAGGCAGAAGAACAGCACTCACCAAGCATAAGTAAGAGACTGCCACAGAGAACAACCTCACCCAGAGGGAAACAAAGAGAAAACAGCCCCCAAGATAGCATTGGATTAAGGGTGAAAAGAAGTCAAGAATGAAACACACACACACACACTACATTAAAAAGAAAGGGAGGTGGGAAAACACCCAACACAAAAGGTGTAAGATGACATCACAGAGTCCATGGATGGAAATAATACCCCTGAATATCTATGAACTAAACTCAGGCATTAAAAGACTGAGGCTAGCAGACTAGTTTAGACTAGTTTAGAAATACAACTAATCAATCTGCTGCCAACAGGAGACACATGTCAAGACTACAAACAAAACTAGGCTGAGAATCAAATGCTGGAGAAAAACATACCAAAGAAACAGCAATTAAAAATAACCAAGGGTTGCAATCGTAATCTTGGATAAAACTGACCTCAAAGTGCAAACCATAAAAAGAGATGAGGAACGCTATATAATGCTCAAGGGAACAGTAGGCAAAGAACCACTAAGCATTGTAAACATATTCCCCAAATGACAGACCTGCTGAATACGTCAAACAAATGCTTCAAAATATGAAAAAGGAAGTCACAGCCTCAACAATTATAGTAGGTGACTTCAATATACCACTCTCTGAGAAAGAAATATCACAGGGAAAGAAACTCAACAAGGAGGCCAGAGATCTAAACACTACAATTAGTCAATTTGACCTGATATATATTTACAGAGCTTTTCATGAAAATACAAAATATTTCACATTCTTTTCAAGCCCACATAGCACATATTCGAAGATAGACGACATGCTGGGGCATAAGTCAAATCTGCATAAATTTAAGCACATTGATATCATATAGACTTCTCTCACTGACCACTGTGCCATAAGGCTGGAAATCAGCAAAAGGAAGATGAATAAAACAAGGCAAACAATTGGAGGATGAATAACTCTCTACTGAAAAAGGAGTGTGTACTGGCTCAGATCATAGATGAAATTAGGAAATTTCTAGAAACCAATGAGAATGAGAATAAGACGTACCAAAACTTATGGGACACAGCAAAGGCAGTTATCAGAGGAAGTTTCATAGCAATACATGCACACCTGAGAAAGGAAGAAAGCCATATGATTGATATGCTGGCACAAAATTTACAGCAACTAGGGCTGAGTCAACAGCACAATCGTGCTAATAGCAAAAGAAAAGAAATAATAAAAATCAGGGCTGAGATTTAGGAGAGGGAAAATAAGAAAACTATGGAAAAAATTAATGCTGCTAAAAGTTGGTTCTTTGAAAAGATAAACAGAATCAACATATCGTGGGTAAACCTAACCAAAGAAAGACGGGAACAAATTTCAATAGCAAGAATGAGGGATGAAAGAGGGGACATTACAACAGACTCTAATGAATTCAAAATGACAATTAAAGAGTATTACGAAGGACTGTATTCCAATGAATTCAACAACTTGGAAGACATGGTCAAATTTTGAAAAACAATCCCTCCCTCGAATTTCCCAGAGGAACATCAAGAATGTCAATAGACCCAGAGCAATAGAAGAAATAGACAAGGATATCAAGGGATTACCAACCCAAATTCCCTGGGCCAGATGGCTTCACAGGACAATTCTACCAAGCATTTAGGGAAGAAATGACACCAATCCTACACAAAATCTTCCAGAACATAGAAAAGACGGCAACCTCTTGAAGCAAGTATAAATATGATACCCAAACAGGGCAGGAATCCTACAAGAATTGAGAACTACAGACCAATATTCTTAATGAACACAGATGCAAAAATTGTTAACAAAATACTTGCCAATAGAATACAAATGTATATAAAACTAATACCATACATACTTGAATATAAGCCGACCTGAGTATAAGCCTAGGTACCTAGTTTTTACCTGGGAAACTAGAAAAACTGATGACTTGAGTATAAGCCTAGGGTGGGAAATGCAGGATGTGAATTAACACAGAGACCAGAGGGGAGAGACGGAGCGCAGCCACGGACACATCCTGACCAGTTCAGCTGCCAGCGTAAGTGAATCACTATGGGTGCTTCTGCAAATTGGAGCCTTCCACGTCATAGGATGGCTCTGATTGGTTAGATGTGAGTAACAAACATTCAAAGCCCTGCAGTATCAGTGGGGCTTTGAATGAACAGCGGAGGAACGACAATCACCTGTGAGATATTACACCTCGTATAAGTTAAACCCCAGTTTTTCAGCACATTTTTTGTGCTGAAAAATTCAGCTTATACACGAGTATATATGGTAATTCACCATGACCAAGCAAGATTCATACCAGGGATAGTTCAACATACGAAAGACCATTAGTATCATGTGCCACATTGACATGAAAAACTCTAAGAACCACATGATAATATTGATAGATGTGGAAAAAGCATTCGACAACATCCAACACCAATTCCTTTTTAAGACACGTCAGGAGATAGGAATGGAAGGACAATTCCTCAAGACCATACAAGCTATATATGAAGAACCAACAGCCAACATGGTAGTCAATGCAGAAAAGAGGAACACAATTCCACAGAAAAAGGGTCCAGACAAGGATGCCCCTTGTCCCCACTCTTATTTAACATCGTACTGGAGGTTTTAGCTCGCAGCATAAGGCAAAGGAGAGACATCAAAGGTATTCATCTGGGGAAGGAAGAGGTAAAACTATCGTTATATGTAGATGACATGATTTTATAAATGGAAAATCCCAAAAGATCCAAAAGGGGCAGAGTGGCAGGATACAAGATCAACAAACAGAAGTCCACTGGACTGCTATACATATCAGCTAAAATAACAGAAGAGGAGGTCAAAAAGGTGGTACCCATCACAATAGCCAAGCACAAATTAAAATATCTAGGGAAATAGCAGACTAAAAGAACAAAAGATTTATATGAGGAAAACTATGGAACACTATTACAAGAAACCAAGAGTGATTCAACAAATGGGAGAATATCCCATTTTTGTCGATCAGAAGACTCAATATAGTAAAGATGTCAGTTCTCTCCTAGGCACTATATAACTTTAATGCAATCCTGAGAGAATTACCCTCATCTTTCTTGAAAGAAATGGAAAAACTGATTACCAAATTCATATGGAGAGGGAAGAAGCCCAGAATTAGCAGAGACTCCCTAAGAAGGACACAGTGGGAGGGCTTGCTTTACCTGACTTTAGCACATATTATAATGCCATCATGGTCAAAACTGGGAGGTATTGGTATTATGACAGATA
Source organism: Tenrec ecaudatus (assembly GCF_050624435.1). Lineage (NCBI taxonomy): Eukaryota > Metazoa > Chordata > Mammalia > Afrosoricida > Tenrecidae > Tenrec > Tenrec ecaudatus. Next base: position 219,162 of record NW_027458501.1, on the reverse strand, counting down.
CTTAGACTACTGGAAAAGAACTGAAAACCCAGAAATAAAATCATCAGCATACAGACAACTCACTTTTGATAAAGCCCCCAAAATATCAAAAGCAGGTACCCTCTTTAACAAGCGGTGTTGGAAAAATGGATATCTACCTGCAGAAAAATGAAGCATGACCCTCATCTGACTCCATGCACAAGAATAAACTCAAGGTAAATCACAGACCTTGAGGTAAAACTGCAAACTATTAGGTCCATCAATAAGGGAACTGGGACCAATCTGAGAATTTTGGCACTGGGATTACATGGGATAGCAGAAACAGGGAAGGACACAAATGCACATGAGTCACAAATTGACATGTGGGATACACTGAAGATAAAACATCTGTGTACATCAAAATAATTCACCAAGAGAGTAATAAGAGAGCCCACGGACTGGGAAAACATCTTTAGCCTGACACATCAGACAAAGGCCTTATTACTAAAATCTACAATACTCTGCTAGTTTCCAAAGAGAAAAAAACTAATTGCCCACCGAGGAGGTGGGCAAAGGACCTGAACAGCAGTTCCACAAGGGTACAAATCCGAATGCAAGGAGTTGGAAACAACCCAAATTTCCACCAACAAATGATTGGATTAAAAAACAGTGGTATATACATACAATGGAGTACTACACATCACTAAAAAGCAGTGATGACAAATACTAAGAGGACGCCTGGCCCTCCCACCAGAAGAACTTATTTCAAAAGACGGCATTGAATCTGCAGCTCCAGGAGAGGGACATATCTGATGGGAGCACATGGGTGATGATGAAGGGGGAGGAGGAGAAAGTGGAGCACATCCTGGCCCACCAGGTCTTGAGGACGATTATCCCGATTAGAGCAGCCTGTCCACAGAGAGGACCACATGGCCAGCCCCACTATGAGACATGATGCCCCTCACTGACCCATAGCTCTACCGGGGACAACACTGGAGACACAGTGTGGGAACTACGCCTGATCTGATCCCGCCACACCGAGGCAAAACACTAAGGGGGTGCAACAGAATAGCAAGGGAATGGAACGGCGAGGTCCTCAGGGAATGATGAAGGTGGACTTTGGGGCTAGGGTGTGGTACCCCAATTGATTGAACTGGAAAACACTCCTAAAGGCCCACACACAATCCTTGAACTAACTACAAACTTTTCTTTCTTGTGTTTTTTTTTGTCATTGATTTATTGTTGTTGGTTGGTTGTATATTGTTCCTTGGTATTTTTATGTCTTGTTTTTGTGCATGTTATTATCTCCGCTGGTCTTTCTAAATAAGATAGGCTGGATGAACAATCTGGAGGATAAAACAACAGGACCGACAGTTCAGGAGGGACATAGGAGAGGTGGGGGAAAAGGTAGTGGTGTTAACAAACCCAGGGACAAGGGAACAAGTGAGCTAAATCAGTGGTGAGGAGGGGCTGGGAGGCCTGGTAGGGCATGATCAAGGGTAATGTAACAAAGAGGATTTGCTGAAACCCTGGTCGGGACTGAACATGATAGTGGGACAGAAGGAAAGTCAAGGGAAATAGAGGAAAGAGCTAGGAGACAAAGGGCATTTATAGAGGTTTAGATAAAGACATGTATATATGCAAATATATTTATATATGAGGATGGGTAAATAGATCTATGTGCATATATTTATACGTTTAGTATTAAGGTAGCAGAAGGACATTGGGCCTCCACTCAAGTACTCCCTTAATGCAAGAATACTTTCTTCTATTAAATTGACATTCTGTGATGCTGACCTTTTCAACGCAACTGCTGAAGACAAAGCGGGTGCATAAGCAAATGTGGTGAATAAAGCTGATGGTGCCCGGCTATCAAAAGATATAACGTCTGGGGTCTTAAAGGATTGAAGATAAACAAGTGGTCATCTAGCTCTGAAGCAACAAAGCCCACATGGAAGACGCACACCAGCTTGTGTGATCACAAGGTGCCAAAGGGATCAGTTATCAGGCATCAAAGAACAAAAAATCATAACATTTTGTGCTTGCCTCCATGATATGATCGCTGAAGACAAATGGGTGCATAAGCAAATGTGGCAAAGAAAGCTGATGGTGCCCGGATATCAAAAGGTATAGCGTCTGGTGTCTTAAAGGCAAACAAGCAGCCACTTAGCTCAGAAGCAACAAAGCCCACATGGAAGAACCACACCATCCTGTGCGATCACAAGGTGTTGAAGGGATCAGGTATCAGGCATCATCAGAACAAAAAATCTTACCATAGTGAATGAGGTGGGGGGGGGCGGGGTGCAGATTGGAGATCCAAAACCCATTTGTCAGTCACCGGAATCCCCTTGCAGAGGGGTGTAGGGGAGGAGGCGAGCCAGTCAAGGTGTGATGTAGCAACAATGAAAAATACAACTTTCCTCTAGTTCCTAAATGCTTCATCCTCCTGCACTATCATGATCTGATTTCTACCTTGCAAGTCTGGCTAGACCAGAGGATGTACACTGGTGCAGATAGGAACCAGAAACATAGGGAATCCAGGGTGGATGATCTCTTCAGGACCAGTGGTGAGAGTGGCACTACTAGAAGCGTAGAGGGAGAGTAGGTTGGAAGGGAGGAATCGATTTCAAGGATCTGCATTTGACCTTGTTACTAGGGGGTGGACAACAGAAAAGTGGGTGAAGGGAGATGTCGGACAAGGCAAGATATGACAAAATAATAATTTATAAATTATCCAGGGTTCATGAGGGAGGGGGAAGCGGGGATGGAGGGGACAAAATGAGGACCTGATGCCAAGGGCTTAAGTGGAGAGGAAATGTTTTGAGAATGATGAGGGCAATGAATGTACAAATGTGCTCTACACAACTGATGTATGTATGAATTGTGATAAGAGTTGTGTGAACTCCTAATAAAACAATTAGGCCTCCACTTACTCAATGCAAGAACACTTTGTTCTATTAAATTGGCATTCCAGGATGCATACATTCCCGACATGATTGCTGAAGAAAAATGTGTGCATAAGCAAATGTGGTGAAGAAGGCTGATGGTACGTGGCTATCAAAGCGTCTGGGATCTTAAAGCGTTGAAGATAAACAAGCGGCCATCTAGCTGAGAAGCATCAAAGCCAACATGGAAGAAGCACACAGCCTGTCTGACCACAAGGTGCAGAAGGGACTGGTTATCAGACATGAAAGAACTAAAAATCATATCAATGGGTGCCCACCTCCCTGATACGATCAATGAAGACAAACGTGTGTGTAAGCAAATGTAGTGAAGAAAAGTGATGGTGCCCAGCTATCAAAAGATATAGCGTCTGTGTTCTTAAAGGTTCTAAGATAAACAAGTGGCCATCTAGCTCAAAAGCAATAAAGCCCACATGGAAGAAACACACCAGCCTGTGTGACCACGAGCTGTCGAAGGGATCAGGTTTCAAGCATCAAGGAACAAAAGATCATATCATTGAAAATGTGGGTGAGTGCAGAGTGGAGACTCAAAGCCCATTGGTAGCCAATCGGACACCCCTTAGTGAAGGGTTGTGGGGAAGAGATGAACCAGTCAGAGTGCAGGGTAGCAGCGATGAAACATATAACTTTCCTCTAGTTCTTAAATACTTCCTCTCCTCCACTATCATGATCCCAATTCTACCTTACAAATCTGGCTAGACCAGAGGATGTACATTGGTACAGATAGCAACTGGAAACACAGGGAATCCAGGACAGATGACTCATTCAGGACCAGTGGTGAGAGTGGCGATGCCTGGAGGATGGAGAGAATGTGGGGTGGATAGGGGGTACTGATTACAAGAATCTACATATAGTCTCCTCCCTGGGGGAGGGACAGTTGAGAAGAAGGCGGTGGGAGACATCGGACAGTGTAGTATATGACAAAATAATCATAATTTATTAATGATGAAGGGTTCATGAGGTAGGGGACAGTGGGGAGGGAGGGGGAAAATAAGCAGCAGATATTAAGGGCTCAAATAGAAGGCAAATGTTTTGAGGATGATGATGGCAACAAATGTACATATGTTCTTGACACAATGGATCAAGAATATATTGTGATAAGAATTCTATGAGCCCCCAATAAAATGATTAAAAAAATAAGAAAAAAAGTAATGATGAATGCATGAAGCACATTGGAAAGAATTGGAGGAAATTATACTAAGCGAAGTAAGCCAAGCAGAAAATGAGAAGTACTATATGAGTCTGATGAGGAAAGCTTTAAAAAAAAAAGTGCAAAACGGGCTTAGGGAAAAAACTATTGTATATAAACATTCCTGGGTTCAGGTTCAGGGAGTATGGCAGGGACCAGACCAAATCCAGGAATACATATGGTAGACAACTAAAAAGGAAGGGGAAAGAGAGAAAAAACAAAAACAAATGAGTAGTTGGGGAACAGGGCACTAACTCCCCCAAGGGGAGTGTATTATTCATATCTTCTCAGGGAAAGAGGGACCAGACTACAAAGCGGTGCTCTAAGATGTGAATGCAACATACTGGCATGAAGCAGGGAACCAGTAGAGGGGTCTGAGAGACAGGCCCCAATCCCAACTATGTGGACAACCACCCCTGCCCCCTGAAGAATTTACCTTAGGGGCAGCACTGAAGCTACAGCTCAGGGAGAGGGACATGTCTGATCAGAGCACACAGGAGCAAATGAGGGGGGAGGAAGAGAGAGTGGAGCACATCCTGGCCCACCAAGACTTGAAGATGATATCCCTGCTCAGAGCAGCCAATAGCTAGAGAGGGCCATATGGTCAACCCCACTATGAGACATGACATCCCTCACTGGCCCATAGCCCTATAGGGGACAACACTGGATACACAGTGAGGGAATTATGCCTGATCAGACCCCACCACACCGAGGCAAAACACTAAAGGCGTGCAACAGAACAGCAAGGGGAGCAGAGCAAGGACGTCTCGAGGGAATACCAAAAATAGACTTTGGGGCCATGGTGTGGCACTCCATCAGACTCCACCAGAAAACACTCCTAAATGTCAATAGACCTTGAACTATTTTCTTTTTTGTTGCTTTGTTTTGCTCTGTCTTGGTTTGTGCATAGTATTATCTCTGCAGGTCTGTCTAGATAAAAGAGTCTGGATAAACAATCTGGAGGAGAAAACAACAGGACCGAAGGTTCCAGGGGACATAGTAGAGGGAGAGGTGGGGGAAAGGAAGTGGTGTTAATAAATCCCAGGGACAATGGAATAACAAGTGATCCAAAATCAGTGATGAGGAGGGTGTAAAAGGCCTGGTAGGGCTTGTTCAAGGGTAATGTAACTGAGAGGAATTACTGAAACCCAAATGAAGGCTGAGCATGATAGTGGGACAAGATAAAAGTAAAAGGAAATAGAGGAAAGAACTAGAAGGCAAAGGACATTTATAGAGGTCTAAATACAGGCATGTACATATGCAAACATATTTATATATGACAATGGGGAAATAATCGATCTATGTGCATATATTTATAGTATTAACGTAGCAGATGGACATTGGGCCTCTACTCAAGTACTCCCTCAATGCAAGAACACTTGTTCTATTAAACTGGCATTCCATAAGGCTCACCTTCCCAACACGATCGCTGAAGACAGCACAGGTGCGTAAGCAAATGTGGTGAAGAAAGCTGGTAGTGCCTGGCTATCAAAAGATATAGCACCTAGGGTCTTAATGGCTTAAAAATAAAGAGGCCATTTAGCTGAGAAGCAATAAATCCCACATGGAAGAAGCACACTACCCTGTGTGATCATGAGATGTTGATGGGTTCAGGTATCAGGCATCAAAGAACAAAAATATTATTATCACTGTGAATGAGGGGCAGTGCAGAGTGGGGATCCAAAGCCCATCTGTAGGCAAGTGGAGATCCCCTCACAGAAGGGTCACAGGGAGGAGATGAGCAAGTCAAGGTGCTGTGTAGCAATGATGAAACATACAACTTTACTCTAGTTTCAATGCTTCCTCCTCCCCACTATCATCATCCCAATTCTACCTTACAAATCCAGCTAGACCAAAGGATGTATACTGGTACACACAGGAACTGGAAACAGAGGCAATCCAGGACAGATGACCCTCTCAGGACCAGTGGTGAGAGCGGCGAAACAGGGAGGGTGGAGGGATGGAGGGGTAGAAAGCAGGAACTGATCACAAGGATCTACATGTAACCACCCCCTGGGGGACAGACAACAGAAATGTGGGTGAAGGAAGATGCTGGACAGTGTAAGACATGGCAAAATAATAATAATTTATAAATTTATCAAGGATTCATGAGGGAGAAGGGTTAGGAGGGAGGGGAAAAAGGAGGAGCTGATACCAAGGGCTCAAGCAGAAAGAAATATTTTGAGAATGATGATGGCAAGAAATGTACAAATGTGCTTGACACAATGGATGTACGTATGGATTGTGATAAATGTTGTACGAGCCCTCAGTAAAATGATTAAAAAAATAAAAAGCAATGGATGGTAATTAAAATAGGAAAAATCCCACAAAGAATGGTGTCTTGCTAGGCACCCGGTTGAGTAGTACTGCCAATCCCATGGGTGTCAGGGTAGAACTGTGCTTCACAGGGTTTTCGATGGTGATTTTTCAGAAGTAGATCACCAGGTCTTTCTTTCAATATCCCTTTCAATGTGGGTGGACTCAAACTGCCAGCCTCGCAGTCGGCAGTGGGATGCGTCAACTGTGTGCACTTGCAGCTCATTTCCCTTTCCACTGGGCAGCACGGATCTTGGAAGCAGCATCCACAGTCATATTTATCTGGTGGCCTGCTTCTTGTGTGGTTCTTCTTATATTCCAAATAGGTATTCTGAAAATGTCCACTGCTGATAACAAGTTGATTCTGACTCACAACGACCATATAGGGCAGAGAACTACTTCTTTCGGTTTTTGAGGTGGAAAATCTTTACAGGAACAGACGGCTTCATCTCGCTCCCACAGACTGGCTGATGGGTTTGAACGACTGACCTAGATTTTAACAGCACCCAAACATAGCCACTAAGTACCACTAGGACTCCTTTAGACACATCCCTACCACTCAGCAGTGTGAGAAAGCTGATGCCTGATATACAACGAGTCGAAGTCTCTCTGTCTTGAGATTTAGTAACACAAAACCTAGGAGCATAGTCCATTACAACTGGTAGAGATGTGTGGAGCCTGAGCTGGAGCAGCAGGGCCTTAGCACGTCTACTTGGTGGCTCTCTGGAAGGATGGAAGTCAGACTACTGTTTTTAAGTTATCACTTGCTTAAGTGGGTGGCTGTGGATGTTGAAGGTGATAAGGAATCTGGGGAAAGTCTTGTGAAGTAGCAAGTCCACTAAGGTCTATCACAGCATTAAGAACAAAGGACTCTGGGTTTCTTACAGAGGCCACAGAAAGCCATTATGGTGTCCAGCAAAATACACAGCAGAAAAAAGTATCAAACCAAAGATAGCGGGTTACCATCTTATATTTCCTTTTATCAAAGGCAGCCTCACCAGGAAAATCAAGATGGACAGTTGGGAAAAAAAAGAAAAAGCTGAAATGATGCTTAAAGAGAAAGAACATTTGATAAATCCATTGTAGTGTCCACAATAGCAGTAAAAACTGCCACTGAAAGCGATCTGACTAAAATCTTATATTTGCCAAGGGCAGCCTCATCGAGAAAACAAAGATTACCAGCTGAGAGAAAGAGAAAGAAAGTTAAAATGATAGCTAAATTGGAGGAAAATTCAGCGACAAAGGGAAGAAGCATGGTTGTTGTGCTTTGCAATATGCATTGTAAATTACAGTGAAACTTTACGCTAAAATTTGGAAAAGAATGGGCGCTACGCAGGGGGAAAGGTCATGCTATTTCTCCTTCTGTAGAATGAGTGTAAGACACTGAGTTCAGCCAACAAGCAAGGATATCCCTGTAGCAATGAGCCCATCTGGTAACCTAATCGACCTCAAGAATCATTCTCTTGTCAAATGAACCGGCAGTCATTGGAGAAATGGCAGATTCTGGGGTAAATGGCAGCAATGTACAAGGTAAATCTGGAGTATCTCAGGAACCACGTAATAAAACAACCAAAACAATGATGGTGCAGTGCAAAAACTTAGCAGATAGGTTGACCTGTCTGGCACAATTTGAACACCAGAAATCTAAGCACAGTAATGAATTATAAACCTTTGGTAATAAATCGGAAATTCTTTAATTCCATAACAACAGGTAAAAACCCACTGCCTTCAAGTTGATTCTGACTGTTCGTGTCCCTATGGGAAGAGTAAAACTGCTCCCCATGGTTTCTTGGTTTCTTTTTTTACCCTAGAGTTCTGAGAGCGTACATGTTTATGGGAGCAATAGCTTGATCTTTCCCCTACAGAGAAAGATGGATGTGAATTGCTGACTTGTGGTTAGCAGTATCACACCAATCTGCACCACCAGGGCTCCTTATACCAATATGTGACACACGCCAACCGATAGATGGCATCGCCCTACTTTAATTAAAAAGGAAACAACAGAAAAGCACTAAGTCAAGGCATTTCTTTGAAACAGGGAAGAAGAGTCCCAAATAACCAGAAGCCTTGGGAATTTGGCAATACCAGACCAGCCCTACATGTACTTAAGGAAGTTTTCTAAATGGAAAGGAAAGAACATTAATCAAACACTCAAATGTACACAAAGGGGGAGGAAGGAGTCAGACAGAGATCTCAGAAAATAAGTACATATTACGACTACTGGATGTAGGGTGTACATTACTGTCACTGGAGGTTCACCAACAGAAAAAGGAGAGGGAACAGTAAACCAGGAATACTTAATATTTCACATTCATTGTTGATTGCATGCTAAATGTTACTGTAATTGCATGTTGTATAGTATAATATTTGTAGTAACCACTAAGAGAATATGTAAAGAGGAATTAAAGCTCATAACAAAAGATGCTAAATACAAAAAATAACAGGAAAATTGATAAAAAGAGAAACCAGATAAAAGAAACTCAAAACCCAATTAGCTAAAAGAATGAAGAAAATGTAAATAGCCAAAATATTGACACAAAAGGCAGAGTGATAGACTGGATAAAAAACATGATTCATCTTTTGTTACCTACACAAAACACACATTCACATTAGGACACAAACTGACTGAAAATAAAGGATGGAAAAAATGTTCCGTGCAACCAGCACCCAAAAAAAGGAGTGTGGTCATACTGATAAAGGCTATTACATAATAAAAGGGCTAATACTTCAAGAAGATACAACAATTATTAGCATATATTCACCTAACCTGTCCAAAAACATGACACAAACACTAATATCAAAGAAAAAAAATTACAGTGCCGCTATTAATATTTGTAGATTTGAAACCTTCAATTTCAGTTCTCGACAGAACATTTAAAAAGTGAATCAATAAGGACATTAAGAACATAAAGAAAATCATAAGCCAATTTAACTTAGAACACTCCATCCATCATCAGCAGACATTTTCACAGGATAATTTTTCCAGAACCAACTACAGATTAGGCCACAAATCTCAAGTTTTAAAACATTAAAATCATACAAAGCATACTTTCTGACCATAATGGTATGAAGTAAGAAATCAATCACAGGAAGAATAAAAATGAATAATTATTATTATACCAAAATTAAATATTGTACGACTAGAAAACAATTTCTCTATGTAAAAAATTAAAAGTGAAATAAAAATATACTTGGTATCAAATATAAAGGAAAGCACAACATACCAAATCCTTTGGGACACAGCACAAACCATTCTCAGAGGGAAATTCATAGCAATACATGCCCATATTTAAAAAGATGGATGAAAATCAATTGTTTAAATGAAAACTTGAACAAAAAGGAAAGGAAGAGCAAGAGGCCAAAGATACTAGCTGAAATGAATAATAAATACCAGTGAGAAAGAAATGCAATAGAATACAGTTAAACAACAGAAAAAAATCAATCAAACCAGAAGTTGGTTCTTTGAAAAGGATCACTGAAACAAACTACTGGATATACTGGGGGGGGGGGGGGGGGGTGGAGGGCAAATAATCAAAAGAAATGAATCTGGAGACAACACAACATATTCATTGAATAAAGAATCATAACACTATGAAAAAGAACTGCAACAGATTTGAAAGTGCAGATGAATGGGACAAATTCCTGAAAATATACGACATACCTAAACTAATATGAATAGAAATAGGTTTAAGCAGAGTAATTATGAAATAAGCAATTCAGAATGTGATTAACCCCCTGCTCCACCCCTTCAAAAAAGGCCAAAAATATATATAAAAAGAAAAGTCAATGGCAAGATGGCTTCACTGGGATATTTCATAAAAAATTCAGAAGTGCTGACACCAGTTCTATAGAAACTTTTAAAAACATTAAAGAAAGGGGACTAGAACATGTCCAACTGAACACATACACACAGGTAGATCCTTATGTAACAACCAGGATAGACTAGGCCCTAAGAAAAGACAGGTGGCCTGTGATCTCAGACAATGGCTTGAAAGTGAAGTAAAAGGAGGCTTCCATATATCAGAGACTGTGGGAGCAAGCAGAGAAGGGAAGGAAAGAGCAGGTCCACTGAAGAGGCGCCCAGTGGTCTCCTGCTACCCATCTGTAGCTCCATTCTGCACTGCTGGCTACAGCAACCCAGCTCCACTCCTCAAAGACTATCATTGTGAGCAGGGTCCAAAGCTTCACGTGTAATAAGCACGCAGGTCCCATGTGGTTTCCAGCTCTCCAAGCAAGCTGGCCTGCACAGTTCCCGGAGCATAGGTCCCAAAGGACCAGCCTAGGCTATCCCAAGGACAAACTTGGCACCATGATGGTTTTCCTGAAGATTGCCTGTGCTTTGACGGACTATGTTAAGAAGCTCTTGGCCTTAGGGAAGAATACACTCAAGTACAGTGTTCCTCCCCCTCCCAACTTTTCTTAGTACAGCCTTTTACTGCCCAAAGCCTTTTTTCCCTCCCCCGTCCCTCTTCTATTATTCATTTCTGGCACTACTCAACAAAGTCATCGACTCCCACAAAATCTAGCAGCCCTCCCAACCGTAATACCCGGCCACGATGCTGCAGTGGCAGCAGTCACTCCTGATTCATCAGAAGAAGGATTAACAAATGAACAACACTCAGATCTCAAGGAATTTTCTTAAAAAGAACAGGCTCTGAAACTATCATAAATTGAATTCAGAAAAATGTTGTCATGTACTTTCAACAAAGAGTTTGCGAGAACAATGGTCAGAATAGAAAAGCTAGATATCTTCAACAAAAACCTCTAAAAAGAAATGCAGAAAATATTAAGATAAGAGAATTAGGCAACAATTTAGAAGAACAGAGTAAGAGAATTGAAGAAATGGAAAGCTGAATTGGTGAGTTTGAAGGCATATCTCTTAACTCCAATTTATGAGTGATACAATCAGCTAAAAGAACAAAAGAATCTGAAGAAAACATAAGAATGAAGTGGGATTCTATCCATATAAGAAATTCCGGAATAATACTTCCTTAACAGAACAGAGGAGGAGAAAATAATTCTCCAGGAAGCAGAGAGAACCCAAAACACCACAGATCCCAAAAGAAAACACTGGAACATATTGTCGTTGAAATTTCCAAGACAGAAACAATTAGCAGGCTGAGAACAGCTTGGAAAAATTGTTTTAATTCATTTACAAAAACACTTTTATTGGCATATGACTCACATGTCATACAATAGCTCAATTATATTAAGATAAATTGTAATAATCATTATCACCACAATCAATTTTAGAACATTTTTTCTTTATTGTATTCATGTTATTTCCCCCAACCTCCCCTGCCATAGCCCCCAAAACCATTGTCTATATAGATTTAGTTATCCTGGATTTCATATACAGAAAAATGTATTTTTAAAAGCCTAACAACAATAACAAAAAAAAACAGATTAAAAAAAGCTCTAGAAAAGAAAGCAGAGGTTAAAAGAACTGGAATATATTTAAAATGAGTCAAAAGGGAGATGTATAAATTTTAACTTAAATACATCTGCAATAACCAATTTTACAATGCTATCTGTCTGATAACAGGGCTGTTCACATCCCATGGCTCTGGTCAGAGAGGATTCCCCAGAGCTTGCAAATGTTATCCACAACCTTAAAACCAGGTGTTCATAATTGAAGCTGATATCATTCCCTCCTTCAGATTTGAATTTCATGAGATAAAATCCTAGGATCTTACAGGCTGGTGTGCTTCTTCCACATGGACTTAGTTGATTCCTCACTTAGATGGCTGTTTAAGACCAGCTTTTAAGACCCCAGAGGCTATTTTTTTCTGATAGGTGGGCACCATCTAGTTTCTTCATTACACTTTCCTATAGCATTCATGTCTTGAGTGATTTCTCCATGAGGACGAGCATCAAATAGGACCATTTCATAAGAACTAATTGTACTTAGATTGAGGCTAGAATTCAGTGCAAGCTCAAAATCCATTCACATATTTATGGTTCATCTGGCTCTGGTTCACCTCAGAGATATAATTGTTATTTTCTGTTAGAGAACATTATCAATCATCCCCTTGGGCATAAGGCAATTTTATTGATAGTGTAATTAATTTAGCCAATGGTATAGAATTTAAAACAAAAATATGTCTTGTAAATTTAAATTTTATGTTTTCTTCCCATTGTCTCTCTTTTGTTGCCTTTAATAGATATTTTTATTAATTTATTTCTATTACCATCCTTTTTGTCTTTTTTCTCATATTTTTCTGTGTTACCAATGTTCTTAGGAACCAAGACACCGCTCCTCTATCTGTCTCTAGGTGGGTCCGCCCACATGCAGATACACCCACATGTGAGTACCGTGAGTGAACATTGTTACCCATGCTGCACCATGCTTTAAGACAAAATTTCATTTATTTGTCAACAGAAATAAATATTTCAAACAAAACAAAACTGTAAACCAATATCCCTTATGAATATAGGGGCAAAATCTCAAAATCCTGGCCAACAGAATCCAACAATCTATCAAAAAGCTAAGCAAAAGAACCACAGCAGGTGAGATTGGTTCCAGGGATGCAAAGATGGTTTGAAATGAGAAAAATAATGAATGTGATCTACCATATAAAAAAGAAAAACAACCACATGAGCATTTCAATTGATTCAGAAAAGGTATTTGATAATATCTAACAGCCATTCTAGATACAAATACTAAAAAATAGGAATCGAAGGGAAATTCTCAGTGAAATCAGGGACATATATGAAAAACCAACTGCCAGCATCTTACTCAATAGGGAGAAACTGAAATTTTTTTAAATCTGGATGAGAAAGGCCAATCAGCTGCAGACAGACATGGACAATGGCCAAAGCCACCAAAGGAAATGGCCCAATGGAAAAATGTCCTAGACAACAAATGGTATGGCCCGGACCCCATATTAATCAGGTCCAGGGGAGCAATTTGTGTTTTTCCACAGAAAGAAGAAAACCCCATCTGGGTGCCAGAGAGACTGGTGAGATTAATTAAGGAGGATGAAGATCGTGCGAGCAGGAAGAATGAAGAAGACGATGATCAACCTAATAATGTTGCTGATACTGATGGTAATATGGACCCCAATAGTTAAAGGAGTTTTTTTATGGGCCATAGCTAAAACTTGGCCTGTACCTATTCCCATACACTCGAATGCGTCAATATTACCCTTATTCTTATCAACGCAATGTGATTTGGGAATACCATGTATTACGCCTAGAGGGGAGCCTCCTAAAGTATATAAGGCAAGCAATTTTACATTGGCATATAGTTTGTGTTTTACCACCATCAATACTAGTGCACCTTGTATATATGTAAGAAATGGATCTTTAGTCAATTGGGTGGATCCTTCTGGAGACTCTACATTTAATAATATTATATCCACCCTTATGAAAGTTGCACAAGGTGCTACAGGTGGAAGTGGCACCTCTGAGAAAGGAAAACGTGTAAATACAACAACACTTATGGTGATTCGTGAAGGATCCAGGCCCTCTGGGCCCATTAATGGATCAGTAGTGCCACCTTATGTGACCAGACGTGTCATATTACCTAGTTGCTCACCTGAAAAAAGTTTTCCGCCTACTTTTACTCAATGTCAGTCTCCAAATTATCGGAGCAACCCTATTATACCAGGTTTTGATATGACTCCGACTTTAGGTAAAGCAAAATGGAATAGTAATACTAATACCACTGGTCCTGATAATACCTGGCCATGGTATGAATGGATGGTATATACTCAACGTGGAGCATCTACGATAGTAACTCCTTTTGCAAAAATGTTTGGAATTAATGATACTTTATACAATGTCACTGGTGTATACAATACCACTACAAAGAGGCTGAAAGTAAATACTATGGTTAATATATCAAGAGTGCAATTTCAGCCATCACCTGTTTGTGTCCAGCCCCCATTTTTCTTTCTGTTAACATTCAACTTTAGTCATGCAAATGATACATTTTGGGAAGCTTCATGTAATAGCTTTAGCAGTCAGTGTTGGCTTGCTGAATGTTGGAATGGCTCTGAGCCATTTGCCTTGATAGTAAAGATTCCCACTATGATACCTGTACCGGTTGAAGCAGATCCCAATACTTTTCCTATTGCTACACTTTATAGATATAAAAGAGATTTTGGCATTACCACAGCAATTATTACAGCTATTACTATCTCAGCTGCAGCAGCGGTTACAGCAGGATTGGCTATGTCTAATCAAGTAATGACAGCAAATGTCATTAGCAATATTACGCAATCTACATCAGAAGCTTTATCTACAGTCCATATGTTGGATGCTCGATTAATGTCTGGTTTACTGTTAGTGAACCAGAGAGTTGATTTATTACAACACCAAGTGGATACTCTTACGAGCATGGTGCAATTAAGTTGTGTTTCTTCAGCACCTAATTTGTGCATAACACCTTTAAAATTCTTGAATGAGTCTTCTTTTAGCAGCAAGAATATATCCCAGTATCTTACAGGACAATGGACAGCTGAGCTGGAAGAACTTCAAGAACAACTCCGGATGCAGATTACGACTCTTAATGGCACAAGAATGAAACCCATAACTGTTGGAGATTTTACTTCTTGGCTTTCTACTGCCTTTTCCTACTTTAAAGAGTGGGTGGGGGTGTTTACATTTGCTGCAATAATGTGCTGTGGAGGAGTGCTGTTGCTATGGTTGCTCTGCAAGCTTAAAGCCCAGCAAAAACGTGACAAAGTCATCATCACGCAGGCGCTCTTAGCGATTGAGCGCGGTGGTTCCCATGATCTTTGGCTTTCTTTGTTAAGAGAAAATTAACCCCCATAAGTTGTCAGCTCCTGCACCCCAAGGGAATTGTCCCATTGCACTGGGAAGAGTGACAGAAATTGGATCTTGGTCAGCCCTTGCACCATGTGGAGCTTTGCTCATTGCACACATTAGGGTGACCAGATTTGGGTTTTTATATCCATCTTGATCTCCTGGGGCTGCTGGAGGCTCCGGGATGGATCGATGGACTTTATATCCATCTTGATCTTTTGGAGCTGCTGGAGGCTCTGGAATTGATCGATGGATTAGGCTTAAAATAAAAAAGAAAGGAGGAGATGTGGGAAGCCATAGCTCTCGCGAGATGTGGGAAGCCACAGCTCTCTTGATGTGGGTAGCCGCAGCTCTCGCCGCCATTACTAGATGGCGCCGGGCAGTCAGGGCGGTGGTCCAACTAAGTGATAAACAACCACTTAGCGCATGCGCGATGCTGAGATGACGTAGTCATAACTCCACCCTGGAGTATGCAAACGAAGGTTCTGGCGAACTCACCAATCCATGCATGAGGTTTTGGCAAATGCACCAATCAGGGCACAGCAGGTCCCCATAGAGCATATATAAGCAGCAGTAGTTTGGGGTTTCGGGGTCTTTTACCGCATTATGAAAAATTAAATGCTTGTGGAAGAATCCTGTTGTGGTGCGTCTTTTCTTGCTGGCGAGACCTGGCGCGCGACAATCATGATTTTGTGTTTTGCCCCACATTTCCCTTCTACTCTAATCAAGCCCTTCTAATGTGATCTCTTTCATAGCAGTCGATAGTGAGAGCTAGGCACCATCTAGTTCTTCTGGTCTCCAGTGGTGGAGGGTGATCGTTGCTTGAGTCACTAGTCATTGATTCATTGTGCCCAATCAGTTCTCCTCTTCTGCTGTCCTCTGGATGGGGAGAGACCAACTGTTGCCCCTTTCCTGATTGCTCAGGAACTTTGAAAATCCCAGAGACGATGGTCCTGATCCCCCAGGCTCAACAACTCATTCCCTCACAGTTTTTGCATCTGTCTCAGAGATTTTTTCCACCCCCACCCCGTTTTATGACATTGGTCCCTGTATGCTCCACCATATACCTGGATCTATTTAACAACCTAGGTCAATACATTCTATAAACTTTTCAATGGCCGAGGATTCTGAAGAAGATTGCCAGGCTTCTCTTTCACAGCTCCTCTAAGTGGGTTGGGAATGACAACTTTTCCCTTAATAGCAGAGCTCATTAACTGTTTACACCCCTAGATACTTCTTACTCTTAGAAAACTCACTGCCATCGAATCCATGCTGACTCACAGCCAACTTATAGGGCAGCGTAGAATTGCCCCTGTGAGTGTCTGAGACTCGAACTCTTTATGGGAGCAGAATGCCTTATCTTTCTCCCACAAAGCAGCTGGTAGTTTCAAACTGCTGATATAGCAATTAGCAGCCCAACTTGTAGCCACTAGGCCACAAAGGCTCTTTTTCTTCTAAGCAAAGAGAGGGAAAATAAGCAAACGGAACATTCCCCTGGTGCTTCCCGTGGATGCTGCGATGGGAGCTGGATCCTGAAGGCCCGGATTGGCTAAAGCTCCATTTACACAGGAACACATGCCTCCCTTGTTAGTATTTGCATTGGGCAAGCCATTTCCTGCGCTGACATTTTGCATCTAGTTAAATGCCAGCAACTCCAGAGAGATGTAGCTTTTACCTGTGGCTCTGCCCTTCTGGACAAGCCTTTGGTGCTCGATGGGGCTACTTTCAGTCTATGATCTTACATGTCCTTTTGGATCCCTTCGTCTCTTGTTTTTGTTTTGATTAACACAAACTGGATGAACAGCTTCAGGCTTAATATAATCGCTGCTGAATATTTCATTGGGAAATGTTAAGAAGGCAGTTGGCATCCATGATCTAAGTGTATGCATAGAGATTTCTTTTCAGATGGTAAAGTGGCTTTGAATAATTATTGTTATTAATAGTGAATTAAAGACAAATGTGCCTCAAAATGTGAACATTAGGTGTGTGTGTGTGTGTGTGTGTGTGTGTGTGTGTGTGCATGTTTTAAAGAGCACATGGCTTGGTGATAGAGAGGGCGAAGCACTGGTGAGGAGCACATGAAAGTGTTCAGAGAGATGACAAAGGGTAGTGATGAAACAAAACAGATTCCAACCTCAAATCCTCTGCTCCCTGCCTCAGAGGGAGGTCGCAACAAGGAGCAGAAAAGCCAAGGGCATTTCCTGCCCTCTCACAGCTGGCAAGCGCCACAGAAGGCACAGGGTTTTAATGCCGAGGCGTTGCTGCTGTGAGGCAGGGAGGGGGGCTTGCCATAGTTTCCACACGCTGACATCACAAACATACCGCAAGTGGGTGCCTTTAACACACCAAAGTCAATGTTCTCACAGCACCGGAGGCTGACAGCATCATGCCAGTGCACCAGCTTGATGGGCACGCTCTCTTTGTCCATCCCTGGGGGCTGAGGGCTGGTGGGCGGTATTCTTGTTTTGGCTTCAATAACCTCCATGGTTGGTGGTCCTTGGAGCTCTCTGCATGGCAGCTGCCTTCTTCCCTTGGAGTTGGTTTGCTTCAGTGTTGAATTGAATCATTTTGTATCAGCCAAGTCATTGGTGTAAGGTACAGCCTCTTTAAGTCACAAAGAAAATCTCTGCCCAGGTGGGATTATATCCACAGTAAAAAATCCCACTCCTGTAGAGCTCACTCCAGCTCATCATGGCCCTCTCCAGGGGGGTTCCATGGCTGGGCATCTTTATGGAAGCACACAGCCACAGTTTTTCTCCAGAGAAACAGCTAGTGGGTTCTGAACTACTGACCTTGTTGTGAATAGCCCCCTTCTTAACGTGTGCGCCAGAAGCCCTGCTCTGCGGTTTGATGAGCAGCCCTTCTGGCCATTGCTAAGGGCTACATGGCAAAGCCATTTGGTACAAGCAACGTTGTCATCAGCAAAGAATGAGTTTAGCTGGCCTCAGTAGGATACTCAGCCGGGAAGTGATAAACTGCTTGGCTTGGGTTTTATGCAGGAGAACCATGGGAGTTGAGATGTGCAGTCTCTTGATTTGAACCCAGACACTCTATCTCCCAGCCTGAACTCTCACCATCATACTCAACTTTTGGGGGTCAAATGTTTGACTCACCTGAGAGATGTGCAGGTGAAAGCGTGCCCCAGGAACATCTCCCTCTCATCCCTGTCATCTCAGAGAGTTCTCCAGATAAGGATTGGTGGTTCATGTGAAGGGACATATTGTAGCATTTCCCTTGCACTCCTCAAAGGCAAGAAAATGACCCACAGCACCTCGAGTTGCCAGCAGTGTCAAAGGGGATGTGCTCCTTGAGACTCAAGCTGAGTCCCCAGGAGACAAGCTCTCAACTGTGGAATTAGCGCTTTTGAAAAGGGGCAAATCTTCCAGCAGTTCTCTCTTCAGAGGCCTGGCCGTACGCTCTGCAGACTTGTGGGCACGCTCACTCTGGTGAACCCAAATTCTTGGGAGAGGCTGATCTGTCCCTAGAAAACTGGCCACATGCAAAAGCATAGAGACCAATAGCTGCCTCCTGCTGGAAGGATCTGGAAGGAGAAGGGTGGCTGGAGTCCTCTAGGAGGGAAGTTGAGAGGCAGGAGAGGCAGCAAAGCCACAGTTCCAGCAGGTGGTGTCCTAAGGCTAAGGGAGCTTGCCAAGGATCAAGTGAGTCCTGGAGGTGTCTGCAGCCCATCTTGCTGAGGGCCTCCATTTATTTCATATATCTATGGATAATGGGAAGGGCCCCCAAGGCCCGCTGGCTGACCTCATATGATACGCCGTGAACTATCCACCTTGGCATCCTCCAAAGTCTCTGAAAGCTGCAGCCCCTCCCACCCACTGGCAGCCTTCTTGGACAGGATCTCCTCCACACTGCTGCAACCATGGGCTCACACACAAGGACCATTGTGAGGACGGTGCAGGACCAGGTGGTGCTTCAATCTCTTGTGTGTACTTTTGCTATGAGTCAGGAGCTCACTCAATGGTATCTAACAAGTTATTGTGAGATGACATAAGAGGACTTCGTGGAGGCCCTTC
This sequence comes from Tenrec ecaudatus, assembly GCF_050624435.1. Lineage (NCBI taxonomy): Eukaryota > Metazoa > Chordata > Mammalia > Afrosoricida > Tenrecidae > Tenrec > Tenrec ecaudatus. The sequence goes on along the minus strand of NW_027458501.1, from coordinate 199,933 downwards.
CAAGAGAGGGTTGGAACATAGCATGGTAAGAGGCCTGGTCAGGAATGTGCTCATTGTGCTCATTGTTTCCATCCCCTTCTCCCGGAAGCCAATGCTCTAGGAAGGAAAGGCAGGCCCAGAGACAGGGAAGGGCTAGGGAAGAGGGAGCGATAGGAGAGCAATAGAAAAGGCAGGTTACTCTCCCTCATTCCCAGTATAGCTCCTCAAACCTCAGGTAAAGCCTCTGATTCTGAGGCTGAGGCTTATAATAGGATCAGACTGAACATTTAATCCCTCAAGCTTCCTGGAAAGTGTGGGAGCTGATTAAGATGGCAAGAGATGAAGAAGGAGGAATCTACTGGTTACAGATGTGAAAGCACCTGTTAGTGAAGCCTTCTCAGTTTCTTATTGCCTTATCAATGTCATCAGTCCACTTAATGTACTCACTTTCCAAACGCCTATTAACCAATTGTACATACCTTGAGTTCTTTCTAGGAGGCAATAATAATATTCTCATTTCCGAGTTGAGGCCACAGAAGTTTGGACAACTTCTGGTTGTTGTTGTTGCTGGCAGGTGCTCATCAAGTTGGTTCCAACTCATAGCAACCCCTGTGCATACCGGAAGGGAGCATGGCCCCGTCCTGTGTCCCCCTCTCTGAAGGGCACTTGCCTCAAATCTTTAAATTCAAAGCTTCTTGTTTTGTCAAATGAAATCATTTCTTCAGTCAATCTCAGAAATCTTTATGTAAAAACGTTGGAAACGCCTTTCACTCAAGGTCTAGGGAGGCTGAGTAAGGTGGGAGGGGCTCCAGGACAGATGGTGGGAATCACTCCTGCAGGTGGGTGGTAGGTTGGCGAGGCCAGTCTCACTTGCCTCCCTGGTGACTGACCTCAACCAGCACTGTGCAGCTGGACACATGGCATGAAGTGACCTCTGGTCTTCGTGGCGGTGGATGCCAGTAGACCGTCAGGTATGGGAGACCCATGAGAAAATAGGTAACTTTTCTCTTTCTCTCCAAGTTTCTCTGTGATCTCTTTATGCTGCCTGAGCCCGCATGCATACTGACAAAGGCAGACATGTGCACACACATGGCAAAGTAAATAGAGACGCCCACATTCACAGACGTATTCATCCACGTGCAAATAGGCACATATGTGCACATGCATGCCAAAGCAGACACAGACATCCATGAATGCACATGTATTCGTGAAAGTTGATTTTCATGGGGAAAAAGATCAGATCTATCACTGTCAAGTCCACTCCAACTCAAAGCAACTGTAGAACACAGAGGAGAACTGCCCCATTGGGTTTCCAAAGCTGTCATCTTGTCAGACACAGTCAGCCACCACTTTCTCCTGCAGAGCAGCTGGGGTTTTCCAACTGCCGACCTTTCACTTAGCAGCCGAGCACTTGCTGATTTTCATAGGAGTCTGGAAATCAGTTTCATTGCCTGCTAGTCACACCTCCTCTGTGAGTTAGCACAGCCTGGTAAGCTTGGAAGGAGAAAAATCTTCCTTCCCGAGGTAGTTGAGTGGTTTTCCCCTGAGGAAATGGTTCAGAAAAAGATTTCCTTCAAGAAATCAGAACACTCTTGAAGAGAAATTTCCTGCCAAAACATTTGTTTGCTTGACACTGAGACAAGTGAAGCAGCCCCCTGACTTCCCCCTTGGGTCCTCTTTCTCATCATGACTGCTCTGCTCAGCTACAAGGCTCCAGGTCCTGGGAGCAAGGGTGCCCTTCTATTTGGAACCTCACAGGGCTACACTGTGAGTCAGGGAAAGACCTGGAAACTTGAGCATCCTGAAACGAGGCCTGCATAGCAATATCATCTGTCATCAGGCTCATCATTTCTCTCATTTTTTGTAAGATCATTGAGCCCTTGGAGCCCTGAGAAGTTCTCTCAGAGGAAGCCACCCTCCTCCCATGAATCCAAGAGGGACTGCTTAAAGATTGTTGTCTTCTACTTACAGGAATACCAGCAACCAATTGCCATTGAGTCAACTCGGACTCATGGAGAGCCCAAGTGTTTTAGAGAAGTTCAGTCCCTAGAATTTTCCATGGCTGGGGTGGGTTTTTTTCCAGAGGCATATCACCAGGCCCTTCTTGGAAGGCACCTCTGGGTGAACTCAAACCTTTAACCCGTAGTTCGCAGCCTAGCTCATGAACAATACCATCCAAGGACGGTACAGTTACTTGCTAATGGTCACCTGCAGTAGATGAACCGAGGTCAAGTAACTGCCTGAGAAACATCAACCAGAGGAAAGCAGAGTGAACCCCAGGGTTCTTGGGAAGAGGGCCAGAGAGAGAAAAAGGAGAAAACAGCTTTCTCGGGACATCAGAAAGGAAAGGACTCCACTTTGTGGATGCCATAGAACAATCCCAAGCCAAGCACGGGTGAGAAACAGACCCCACCCAAACCCAGCGGGCTGGATTCTGTCGCCAAGTGTTGAACACCAGACATGGATATGACAGAGCCGCTAGTCGTCCGTGGAAAGAAACTGTTTGCCCATGGTCTGGTAGTTTTGTAGCATTTGAACAACCAGGCCTCTGCTGCCTCTTCTGGCCTGAAATATAATTGCAGCCATAACCGCCCAGCGTTTCAATGGGTAGAACTCCCTGGGGAGGGATAACTACCCAAATCATTTGGGAGATCATTTTAGGATTGTCCAGGAGATCTTTCTTTGGCTGTGTCTATAATATGAACGATGGTGTCTTTGTTTTAAAAAAAGAAAGTTTTTATTGTAAGGTGGGTTAAGGTTTACAGAGAAAATCAGCTTTGCATGTAACAATTTATACACGTTTTGTTATGTGACATTGATGACAATCTCCTGCAATGTAATATCACTCATGCCATTGAAACTCTGCTTCCTGTTTTCATTCACCCTTCTCCCCTAACCTTGCCTGCCTTTTGAATTTGACCTTGGGCAAATACTGCCTATTTGCTTTTGCATGGTTGATGGTTCTGAGGAATGTGTGCTCCTCAGTGCTATGATTCATTTTGGTGTAGTTGTTCTTATCAGGTGCCATTGAGCCAGTTGCAACCCACATTGACCCTATGCCAAACAGACAGAAACACTACCTAGCCCTGAATAATTCTCCTAATTGTTCCCAAGCTTGAGCCCCTTGTTTCAGTCACTGTCAATCCATCTCCTTAAGGGGTTTCCTCTCTTTCACTGTCCCTCTACTTCACCTGGCATGATGTCCTTCTCCAGGGACTAGTCTCTCTTAATAACATGACCAAAGTTTGTGAGAGGAAGTCTCACCATCCTTGCCTTTAAGGAGCCCTCTGACCATACTTCTTCTAAGACAGATCTGTTTGTTCCCTTGGCAGTCCATGTTACTTTCAATATTCTTCACCAGCACCACAATTCAGACATATCAATTCTTCTTCAGCCTTCCTTATTCAATGTCTGACTTTCACATACTTATGAGGCAATTTAAATTACTATGGCTTGGGTAAGGTGCACCTTAGTCCTCAAAGTAACATCCTTGCTTTTTAGCACTCTACAGACGAATTGTGCACCAAATGTATCCATATGGAATGCGTCATTTGATCTCATGATTGCAGCTTCCAAGAGCATTGATTATAGACCTCATCAAGACAAAAAATCCGTGACAACTTCAACAAATAACAACAAGTAAAAAAAAACAACAAACTTCTCCATTTATCATGGTACCTATTGATCAAGTTGTGAGGATGTGTGTCTTCTTGACATTGAGTTGTAAACCATACTGAGGGCTGCAATCTTTTCTCATAAGGTTCACTTTATAAACCTGTCTATTTTTCAGGGGGTTGAATTCAGTTCCAGACCTGAAGGGTGATGAAGGACCATAGTAGTGGGGATCTCACTAGTCTATCTAACCAATAAACCTCATCTTTTATCATTATTATTATTACTATTGGTAGTAGTAGTATGACTTTCAGTTTTCTTACACATTACTCCCCACTCTATCTAGGACCATGTACCATGATCCCTTTCAGAGCAGCTGTTTGTCATAGGCAGGCACCATTTAGTTCTTCTGACCTTAGCATCATAGAGGCTGAGGTACGCATAGTCCATTACTGATTTGGACTAATTGTTGCCAGGCATCTTGAGCTTCTTCAATGTTATTTGCTCCAGACAGGGTGCAATAGTTTATTGTGCCAGCCTGGCCGATAAACACAAGTAGGATTAATCGAAGGGCAGAGGGATAAATGGCTTCGTGAGCCTCGCCTTGCTAGTTCTATGCCTCAATTTAAAGGGGTACACTACCTGTGGGATGCCTAGCTTATGGACTCTGTCGCTGTAAGTTGAGGTCCATTTAATCCCACAGGATTGGAATGTTCGTCTCTGGAGCTGGGGACTGACAGTTGGTGACAGTTGGTGACTTGCCTTGCTGTTTGCTGCCTGGGTATATATAGCCCAGCTCTCTCTACAGAAAGGGACTGGCAACTGGCGGCTCTCAAGCCTTAAAGGACTGCTAGTGTCTCACTGTTTTATAATTTAACTGTTAGTTTCTTGTGTTATCTATCTGTATATAATTTAGTGGTTCATTTCTTGTATTGCATATCTAGCTTTATAAATATATTTATATATAATTACTAGCAATATGGTTTTGTCTCTCTAGAGAACCCTGTCCAACACATAGGGTGAGACCAAGAACCGACTTTTAGTTTGCTACTCACTAGCTTTTGAAGACCCCAGTCACTTCCCTGATGGATACAGAACATTGTCCTTGAGAGCTAGTTTGTACCAATTGATCTTGAGGTCTCTCAGAGCTATGTTCCTGATCCCCGATATTTAGGACACGCTCCCTCAAGGGGTTTTGTTCTAGCTAAGACATTTCCTAACTATGCCTCCTGGATGCACTATTATATTCATGGTCATATTTGTAGTATATGCTAATATGTATATAGAACTATTCTCTGGCAAACCTATATTTATTCATGGGGCTATTCCCATTCCCCTTCCCACAACTGCTCAGATTTTGTGGTTTTTCTATCTATCTATTTATCTCTCTAGCTATCCTTGTATGTTATTGTTATTATTGGAGTATTTATCTCTGTTGCCTTTAATGCTTGTAGTCTACTGAGAAAGGATAGTGTTTTGATGTTCCAAATGTTTCCCCATTTTCTGGGTTACATGACACAAACCAATAGAAGAAGAGAAAAGAAAAAAATTTAACCCAAGTAATAACACCAACAATAAAACCAATTTAGTCTTTTGGTTAAGAATTAGTCAGACTTTCCCACTCCTAGGCTAACCCTTGAAAGAAAATGAATGAGATAAAAGACCATAGGGAGGAAGAAAGGAGAGTGGGAGGCAAGGGAATAAAGAAAGAAGGTGGCAGGGTTGTGTGAACAATTAATGTGGACCTTCTTTGATGTGTATTAAAAATAATATTGACTGGTTTTTTCAATACTCACCAAAAATTATTTATATCAATCAAGAAAACCTCACTACCCTGGAATCAATTCTGACATATAGCAACCCTTTGGACAGAGTATAGAACTGCTCCTGTGGGTTTCCAAGGCTGTAAATCTTTACAGGAGTAGAAAATCTCATCTTTCTCTTGTGGAGTGGGGGTGGGGGGAGTTTCGAACTTCTGATGTTGCAGTTAGAAGTCCAACTCATAATCTACCTCACCAACAGGGCTCCTCCTTTCATCATTAATCTAGACTGTTTGACCTTCTTGGCTTACTGGGTTTGGTTTTCTCGCCTTGGAAGACATGGTACCAAAATACACACCATTTTCTAGCCCCCCAAAAAATCAAAAGTAAGCAAAACAAAACAGGAAAAACTAGCAACCCAATCCAAACCAACTAACCTATTTAGCCATATAGATAAAGGATACTTGTAGCCAACCTCTGGGTTGGGGGCAATAGGGATGGATGGGGACTGTGGTTAACAGGCACGTGTCAGCTCATCCACAGGGGACATTCAAATTCTAGCTCCAGACTGTTGTTGCCTTGGGGAAATGCAAGGATTTTAAGGCCTGATTTTCTGTTTGTAACTGAGATGCTGAGAATATAAAATTCGATGTGAAATCGTCAACTTTTCAAATATTGGATCACATTAGTTAAAACCACTTTTCAGGCTGCTCATCATCATACTAGCACATCATTAGGCTAAAATCATATCAAAGACGTCTGGTTTGTCCCCTGTGCCCTTTAAGGACAACTGAAACATAAGGACGGGAATGGGACATTCATTCTTCCTCTAGACCCTCACCCTTTGCCTCCATCGGCTGGCGTTCATAGAAGAATGAATTAATGCAACTGTTGTTGTATTAGCTTCAGTACAATTTGACTCACATGTGATGCCAATGATAGTGTTACATAATTTGACCATTCTGTTGGTCTCCCTTCTTTGGTATGTATACACATATGGATCTCTTCCAGTCCGTTAGCCAAGTAGCTGTATTCCAAATTTCCTGACATAGATGAGTGAGTGCTGCCAGTGCTTTATCAGCTTGTGGAAACATTTCAATAGATATTCCAGCAATTCCTGGCATCTTGTTTTGGGCTAGTGCTTTCCATGCATCTTGAATTTCTTCTTTCCTGACCATTGGTTCTTGCTCATATGTTACCTCCTGAAATGGTTGAATGTTGGTCTATTCTTTTTGATACAGTGACTCCATATTGTTTCCATCTTCCTCAGATGTTTCCTTCATCATTCAATATTTTGCCCATAGAATTTTTTAATATTGCACCTCAAGACTTGACATTTTTCTTCAGTTCTTTCAGTTTAAGATATGCTGAATATGTTCTGTTTTGGTTTTCTAACTCTAGGCTTTTGCACATTTTGTGATAATATTTTACTTTGTATTCTCGAGTTGTCCTTTGAAATTTTCTATTTAGCTCTTTACTTCATCATTTCTTCCTTTTGCTTTAGCTACTCTCTGATTAAGAGTAAGTTTCAGAGTCTCTTTGGACATGCACTTGTATCTTTTCTTTATTTCCTTTTTTTTATAATGACACTGTGCTTTATTCAGAGATGTTCTCAAAATTTGGTTGGTTATTATCAAGGTTGTATATTGACTCTCGTGTACTTGTTTGCATTTTCTTGAACTTCAACTTGAGCTCACATATGAACAATTGCTGATCTGTTCCACAATCAGCCCCTGGACTGGTTTCAGTTGCTGATATTGAGCTTCTTTTATTGTCTCTTCCCACAGCTGTAGTCAATTTGATTTCCGTGTATTCCATCTGGAGAAGTCCACATTTATGGTCACCTTTTTTGTTGTTGATCAAATGTTTGAAGAAATCATTAATCATGCAAAATTCTAACATACAATCAAGATAAATTGGTAATTATTGGTGATTGGAGTGCAAATGATGGAACCAAAGAGGAAAGAACAGAAGTTGGAAAACATAGTATATGCTATCAGCAATTTATTGGTCTTGCAAACTCTGTCATGCGATCTCCAGCTTGGTTTCTATCAACAAGACCATATTTTTCAACTACTGATCCTTCCTCTTTGTTTTCAACTTTTGCATTCCAAGAGCATTTTGATAGCAAGTCTGACAAATTTGGGACTGAATATGGTGGTAGAATTATTCAATTTCTGCATCACCAGCTTTGGGTGGTTGGTGCATAAATTTGAACAATAGTTGTATTGATTGGTTCTCCTTGAAGGGGCATAGATAGCATCCTATCAAAGATAGCATTGTACATTAAAATAGATCTTAAAATGTCCTTTTGATGATGAATGCAATGTTGTTTCTCTTGATTGTGTCATTTCCAGCAGAGTAAACCGTAAGATTTTCTGTTTCAAAATGGTCAATATCAGTCCATTTCAGCTAACTAATGCTTACAATATCAATCTTTATGTATTCCATTTCATTTTTAATGACTTCCAATGTCCCTAGATTCATATTTCATACATCCCAAGTTTCAATTATTAATGACGATTTGAACTGTTTCTCCTCATTTTGAGTTGTGCCCCATCAGCAAATGAAGTTCCTGATGGCTATCCTCGATTTGCATCATTATGGTCGACTTGCCTATGAAAAGTCAGCTCTTCCTCTTCCTCAGCCGTATTTTGAGTACTTTCCAAGTTGAAGAGCTCATCTTCTGGCACACGTTCTGACAATGTTCTTCTGTTGTTCATGGGGGGTCTAGTAACTGACAGTGTTGCTGCTATCCATAGGGTTTTCAATGGCTCATTCTTCCCATGCAGGCAGCCAATTCCTTCTTCATTGTCTGTTCTTTGTCTGGAAGCTCTTTGGGTGACCCTGCTGGTATATGAAATGCCAATCACATAGCTCCCAGTATCTCACAAAACAAAAGTCACCACAGTACCACAAAATGCCAGACAAGTGATGGACCTCTATTCTTAGTGAGGCGTGGCCTGGTGGGAGGAGTGTGCCCTTAGGTGGTTCTGATCCACTTACTGGAACAAATACTGTTAGTTCTTATTTCATAAATGTGAAATGCATAAAAGAGACCCCCCAAAAATATCCTCCAATTCAGACTTTCTGCCTTTTAAAAGAGGATAACCCACTCTGATTCAAAGTCATTGAGGTGTTTTGTTTTCCCCTCCCTCTGAGGCTACAGAGACTAGACTAATCACAGCTGAGGTGGAGCGACTGAAATGACTTAAAGCACCAGCTAGACTGGCTGTCAGAAGCAGCTACAGTCAACAGCTACAGACTGACAGAGCTGCTCAGCCAAGAGCTGAGGGTTCTCAACTCCCACTTCTACTGATGGGCACAGCCAGTGGCCTCTGGGAGTTGACTGGAACCCAGCAGCCAGCTGTGAGGAGCAAGCTAATTCATCTCTGCCTGGCCCAGGTCATCAAGTCACTGAAGGAGTATCGGGAAAGAGGGAAGAAATTTGGGGTCCCACATTTGGCCACAGACAAAAGTTGTTCTGTGTTTAGACAGTAGTTCTGGGCCTGAGTTTGGGGCAGGTGTGATGGAGGAAAGTCGGCTCCCTCCCTGCATCTGGGAACAGATGGTGGGGCTGCCCTGGAAACAGCAGGTCAGTCAGCTGGAGCAAAAAAGGCTTGGCCTCTAAAGCCCTGGCAGGGCAGACTGAAGCTACCTGGACTGTTTTTTCTTAACCCAATAGCTCCTGCTACCCTCACCACCCCCAACTAGGTAAAGGGGAAGAAAGATGCATTTTCTTTACAGAGGCAACTTTCTAGAAAGGAGACCAGCCCACCAGCTGTGAAAGGTCCCCTTAAACCATTTTACTTTGAGCAGGAGGAAGAAATGTTGAGATTCCCAGAGCCACGTGGAATTGTGGATCCTCTAGTTTAGGTTCCAGTGATGCCAGATCGATTTTTCTAGAGAAAGTCAAAATTCCTGTTTTCTTAAAAACCTCCTGATTTTTTCAAAGGCGATTCAATAACATTGGATAGAAGCCAAGTAGGCCAAAGAGCCCTGATGGCACAGTGGGTTATGTGTTGGGCAGCTAACTAGAAGGTCAGTAGTTTGAAACCACCAGTCACACTGGGGGAGCGGGGGTTGGGGGCTGTGCAGAGATGAGACCTTCTAGTCCATATAGAATTTCAGCCTCGGAAACCCACAGGGGCAGTTCCGCTCGGTCTTACAGGGTCACTGTGAGTTGGAATCTTCTAGATGGCAGTGAATAAGCAGGCCAACCAGAGTCCACACAGGTCCTCATTTGGCCATGGGAGTCCCCAGTCTGTGACCCTCACAGAATCGACCTTTGTGTATCGATGTTAAAAGTGAGATCCAGAGAGGGGAGTGCCTGACCCCTTGAGGAGCACCGAGTTGACTTTCCAGTCTCCAATCTGGATTTCTACCCCTGAGCTCCAAATATACATTAATCACATTCATTTTTACCAGTTAGTACAGGAATCACCAAAGACAGCAATCAAAGGAAATCATAAAAAGTTTAACTTCCTGTAGTTTTTCCATAAAACAACCCAGCAAACTGAATGGCCAGATCTAACCTCTGGCTAGCCAAAAAAGTACTACCATGAGCAGACATCAAACAAGCATCCACTCTCCATCTTTGTGATTTGTTTCTCTAGTACACCACTCCAGGTAGCATAATGTGTTAGTCCAGGTAGACCAGAGAAACAAATTCACAGACACTCATGTGTATAAGAAAGAGCTTTGTATAAAAGAGCAATTGTATATTGAGAAACATCCCAGCCCAGTCCAGATCAAGTCCGTAAGTCCAATATTATCCCCTATGTCCAATACTGGTCAATAAATTCCTCTTTAGACTCATGTAGCCATGCAATAATGCCAAATGCAAGAATATCACAGACCAGTGGGTGGAAAGTCATGTAGATCCAGTAGCGGTGAAGGATCTTGGTGCTGGCAGGGGTCACTATGTGGCTCCTCCAGCTCCAGGGCTCTGGCTCTCTCAGTGTGTCTCCATGTGGTTTGTCAACAGGATTGTGTAGAAAAGAGACAGTGTGTTCCACCACAAGATAGCAATACAGGAATACCCAAAATCCTCTGGAGAAAGCCAGGCCCCACAGAGGCCTCATTCGCTGTGACCCTATTGACAGGCTAGACTTTACCCTTTCTCAAGTTATTAGATTATGTAACTGCCTACAGTGGGTTTTCCAACAATTCCTGGAGCCTTGTTTTTGACTAATGCTTTCAGTGCAACTTGGACTTCTTCTTTCAGTACCTTTGGTTCTTATATGATACCTCTTAACATGATGCAATATTGACTAGTTCTTTTTAGTATAGCGACTCCATATATTCCTTTAATCTTTAAAATTTTTTCAGTTTTATTGACATATAATTCAGATGTCATATAATACAATAGTTTAAACTTGTTAAAAAGAGGTGTGTAATGATCTGATCACTGAAGAAAAATGGCTATCAAAAGATATAGGGTCTTAGAGACTTCAAAGTAAATAAGCAGCTGTCTAGCTCAGAAACAAGAAAACCCACATGGAAGAAGCACACCAGCCTGTGTGATCATGAGGTGCCAAAGGGATCAGTTATCAGGCATCAAAGAACAAAAAAAGTCATATAATTGTGTGCTCACCTTCCCGATATGATTGCTGAAGACAAATGGGCGTATAAACAAATGTGGTGAAACAAATCCTGGCTGTCAAAAGAGATAGCGTCTGGGCTCTTAAAGACTTGAAGGTAAACAAGCAGCCATCTAGCTCAGAAGCAACAAAGGCAACATGGAAGAAGCACACCAGCCTGTGTGATCATGATGTTTCAAAGGGATCAGGTATCAGGCATCAAAGAACAAAAAATTTATATCATTGTGAATGAGGGCAGTGAAGATTGGGAACCCAAGAACCATGTGTAGGCAAGTGGTCATCCCCTTTCAGAAGGGTTGTCGGGAGATGATCCAGTCGGTGCAGTGTAGCAATGATGAAACATACAACTTTCCTCTAATTCCTAAATGCTTCCTCTCCCAACCCCCTCCTGTATCATGATCCCAATTCTGCCGCACAAATCTGGCTAGACCAGAGGATGTACACTGGTACAGATAGGAACTTGAAACACGGGGAATCCAGGTCAGACGCTCTCTTTAGGACCAGTGCTAAGAATGGCTATACCGTGAGGGTGGAGGGAAAGTGGGGTATTAAGGGGGGACCGATTACAAGGACCTACATAACCTCCACCCTGGGGGAAGAACAACAGAAAAGTGGGTGAAGGGAGATGTCGGACAGTGTAAGATATGACAAAATAATAATTTATAAATTATCAAGGGTTCATGAGGGAGGGGGTAGCGGGGAGGGTTGGAGAAAATGAGGAGTTGATACCAAGGGCTCAAGTAGAAAGCAAAGGTTTTAAGAATAATGATGGCAACAAATGTAGAAATGTGCTCGACACAATGTATGTATGGGTTGTGATAAGAGATGTGCAAGCTCCTGATAAAATGATTCAAACAAATACATAAATAAATAGAAAATAACTAGAGCAAAGCTGTGTGTTTCATTGTTGCTCCACTGCACCCTGAACACCTCTTCTCTTCCCACAACCGTTCTGTAAGGGGATGTCCACTTTCCTTCAGATGGGTTTTGGCCTCGTCCCTACTCCATACCCTTCCTCATTCACAATGATGTGATTTTTTTTGTTCTTTAATGCCTGATCCCTTCAACACCTTGTGATCACACATGCTGGTGTGCTTCTCCCACGTGGGCTTTGCTGTTTCTGAGCTAGATCGCGGATTGTTTATTTTCAAGCTTTTAAGGTGAGCATCACGGCATGCCAGTTCAATAGAACAAAGTGTTCTTGCAATTGAGGGAGAAAAGAAGTGGAGGTCCAATGTCCATCTGCTACCTTAATTCTAAACCTATCAAAATTAACAAGGGTTTAGGAGGGAGGGGGTAGGGAGGGAGATAGAAAAACGAGGAGCTGATACCAAGGGCTCAATTAGAAAGGAAATGTGTTGAGAATGATGAGGTCAACAAATGCACAAATGTCCTAAACACAATGGAATGATGTATTGATTGTGATAAGGGTTGTACAAGCCCACAATAAAATGATTTTAAAAAAAAGGGGGGGACTGATTACAAGGATTTACATATAACCCCCTCCATGGAGTTGCACAACAGAAAAGTGGATGAAGGGAGATGTGGGCACTGTAAGACATGACAAAATAATTGATAAATGATCAAGGTTCCATGAAGCAGGGGAAAAAGTGAGGAGCTGATATAAAGGGAGTAAGGAGAAAGCAAATGTTTTGAGAATGACATCAAAAATGTACAAATGAGCGTGACACAATGTATGTACATATGGATAGTTATATGAGCCCTCAATAGAATGATTTTTATTTTTAAAAAAGGGAAAAGAGGAAGTTTCGGGGGGTGTGGGCGGTACATCTATTCCAAGCTATGCTGCTCCCTAAACTATGTGCTCAGATTAGTATTGGAAAATTCGTCTCACCTCATGGATAAAGTCAAATGGAACCCCAAGGACTCTTTCCGGAGGGCCGCGTTCCACCGGAAGAAGGCACCGGTCACCGCCTCCCCACTTCCGGTCATATTTCTGTACCGCGTATGGAATTGTCCCTTTGCAACCACCGTAGCCACGCAACCTGCGTCCTTGCCTTCCCATTGGTTGGGGATTTTTACCGCCAAAGCGCAGGCGATTTCCTAGACCTGCGCTAATAAGCGCGGCGCGAACTAGGCTGCAGGGAGCCCGCAGACTCTTCGGTCAAGTGGGCGGCCGACAAGGAGGTCCCGGTACCAGGTCTACCCGCCATGTTCTGTGAAAAGGCGACGGAGGTGGTCCGCGAACTGCACCACACGCCAGAAGGGCAGCTGCCCGCCTTTAATATGACGGGCTGGACGGCAGAGGGCGGGATGGAGGTCCGGGGAGCTTGGCTGAAAGGGGCTGGAGGGTGAGCGGGATCTCCCCTGGGCTGCTCTTTTCGCGGTTTGCTTCAGATTCCCCTGAGGGTGTGAGCCAAGTTCCGGAAGGGAAAGTAACAGCATAACAAAAGGTTACTGTGGGAGAAAGAAGGAAGTTACTGTACAACTCAGCAATTGCGCTTCCTCAAAGTCTACTTCCTTCCGTTTTGCTTCATTTTTAGGTTTGTTGCTTTTCCTTTGCTTAGCCAAGTAAAAAGTTGCCTAATACGAACTAAAGTAAATTCGAATCCACCTCCATTCTGCCGAAGAAAGCTGGAAGCTTTCTGTTCTTTTAAAGATTGACAGCCTCAGAAACCCACAGAACCAGTCGTTTTTATTGGATCTAGCGTTTTATGCGCGTTAGTGTGCGCGCACGCACTCAGTGAGCAAAATGTGATGATGAAGTAGGCCTCTGGTGCCAGACTGAGATTCATACTCTGTTCGATCACTGTGGACTCAGGCTTTCTGTGCGTCCAGTGTTCTCACCAACAAAAATGGGCATGATGATGGTACAGAGCTCTTGGTGTAGTGAGGAACTGTACCTGACACACCCAGGGCTGAGTCCCTGTATGCTGTTTCTACAAGAAATAATAATAGTGCTAACAGTCGTATTGTTACTATTATGATTATTTGTCCACTACAATAACATGGAAGTAGGAATGATGTTCAGCACTTAGCTTGCAATTGTCTCTCCTCATAATTGTGTGAGATCTGAGCTGTCTCCCCCCACCTCAAACATGTGAATGGAGAATTGAAGTTAGGAGATTTGTCAGTGGTGATATAGCCAGTAAGAGCAGAGCTAGAGCTTGAACCCTGGAAGTCTGGCTCAAGAGCCTGTACGTTTAAGCATCGTAGTAAACAATCATAGGGCAGCAACTAGATAGATGTCAGTGAGAGGACCAAGAAACACAAGTGAATAGAATGCAATGTGGTAAGTGAAACTGGTGTTGCGTAGATGGGAGCATAAAGAGAAATGCTACTGGGGGGTTGGGAGTGGGTGTTCGAGCCTTGTATGAAGTATTAGCCCTCACACAGGCAGGTGATAAACAATGGCTTAAGACTCATGATCACAACTGGAAAGGTTATGTATGGAGATGTCAATGGTGGGTTCTAGGATTAGAAAAACTTCGGCATTATTCCACAGGCATTTGGAATCAGGTAGAGGTTTTCAGGTAGGGGTGTGGCGGGATGTTTTTATATTTTGGAGTACTTATTGGCAGTAAAATGAGGCCTGGAGTTATGCATTGGGCTGCTAGCCTAATGGTCAGCAATTCAAACACACCAGCCATTCTATGGGAGAAAGATAGCCGCTTCTGTAAAGATTTACAGCTGTGTAAACCATAGGGAGCAATTTTCTCCGTCCTATAGGGTCATTTAATCAAAATGTACTTAATGGAAGTGGTTTTGGTTATTGGCAATATGGAAAATGCATCAGAAGAGAAGAACTAATGGAGGCAGAGAGATGAGCTAGTGGTGAGAAATGTGGATGATTGAAACTCAATTCTACAGATATTGATAAATGAGTTTTTTAAGTGATTGAAGACTAGCAGGACTTGTAACTTTTAGAATTGTGGAGATGAAATGGGTAATAAATGACATCAAGAGTAAACAAGGCTATTCATCATCATCAAATATTTTCAACATATAATTGGCTACAGGGTTGGTTGAACCCAAGACTGTATTTTGGCTGAAAGAATATGTGATGTCACTTCTTTTCAAATGGTCAACTATCTTATTAACATTTATGAATTTTAGAATTAAAACATTTTATTTGTCTAAGTGAAAAATTTCTATCTTAAGGTAGATGGTAGGAAAAATTCCTTTGGCCTTTCTTTTCTTGCAGTACAAACCAAAACTGTGTCTTTGGGGGGAAAAATTGGGAGAAATATTTTAAAACTTGTATTTGTTGTTTTTGCAGTGAAAATGTGTACTTTCATGCTCGATTAAGCCTTTATTTTTGATATAGGTACATAAATAGCCAGAATTTATGCAATGGCTATGGATTTTAAATAAATTATATATATAAATTGAGGATAAATGTAGTACAGATAGACTTAGGGGACTAATTGAATGCATTGGGGAATCCATGGATATATATCAAGAGCAGTTTATATATTCCAGGAGGATGGACTCAGACAAATTCTGGAGGAGATGAAGGCTTTATATGAACAAAACCAATCCGATGTGTAAGTTTTCATAAGATTTTTTTTAAGTTATCAGAGTTAAGAATTAATTAGAAATAATATTAGCTAGTTGATTTTGCATCATATTTGTTTTTTTTTTAATCTCTGTGCACCTGATTATATTCTAACTATATAATTTAGCCCAGCTCTAAAGGACTTAATATTGCTTATTGTTATATCTGCATTTTGGGTGCTTTAATGCATATTTGTTGGTTGATTGATATGACGGAATTAGGATAGACCCAAATTGAGATACAAGTGAATAAAAGCACTAACAAAGTGGAATACATACATTTTACTTTTTAAAAAAATTAATAGATGTTTTAATGCATTGAGTAAAGAGAATAGACAATATATAGTAGGCAGTATAGACAATAGACAACATGATAGCTACATGTTGGACTGCTGACTGCAAGATCAGCTGTTTGGAACCATCAGCTACTCTGAGGAGGAAAGATGAAGCTTTCTACTCCTATAAAGTGACAGTCTTAAAAATCCAGAGGGGCAGTTCTACCCTGTCCTATGGGCAGAACTGCTTTGTGTGGAAATCAACTCACTGGCAGAGTTTGGTTTGAGTATCGGCGCAGTAGAGATTATTCATAGTTGGAGTGGAGTTTATACAGAACTAGTGCTGCAGAAAGCTCAAAAGGTTTCTAGATTTACAGATAGTAAAAGTTAAGCCTGGGATTTGGCACAGTGAAGAATTTGAGCTGTAAGACAAAGTAATAGTGCCCTGTGATTTGGTCAAAAAACAAACCAAGCTCACTGCCATTGAGTCAATGCCGACTCATAGTGACTCTATGGGACAGGATAGACTGCCTGTGTGGGTTTCTGAGCCTTTTTTAAAACAGTTTTATTGGTACTTAATCCACATATATCACACAATTCAATAGTTCAGTCATATCAAGAAGACTTACATAATCATTAACACAATCAATTCTTTAGAGATAAAATTACAAATAATGAGTAAGAAAGAAAAGACCACCTTGTCTTAGAACAAGCAAGAAATGCTCTCACCTAAACAGCAGTTGTCAACCTGTTGGTTACGACCCGTTGGGGGTCAAACAACCCTTTCACAGGAGTCACCTAAGACCTGAAAACACATTTCCAATGGTCTTAGGAACCAAGACACTGTTCCTCTAGCTGTCTCTAGGCAGGGCTGCCCATATGCAGATATGCCCACATACGAGTAACTGGCGTGAAAACTGTTACCCATGCTACACTATGCTTTACAACAAAATTAATTTCATTTGTAGTTAGAAATTAGTCTTTCACAATAGAAAATGTTTTTGTGATTAATCACTCTGCTTTAATTATGTTCAAATTGTAACAATGAAAATACTTCCTGCTTATCAGGTTTTACATGACGATTCATAACAGTAGCAAAATTACAGTTATGAAGTAGCAACAAAAATAATTTTATGGTTGGGGGGGTCACCACAATATGAGGGACTGTAGTAAATGTATATTAGGAAGGTTGAAAACCACTGACCAAGAACAAGCTTCAGGTTAGAAGGGAGGTCATCTGACCATGTATCCAGTTCATTCCAGCATAATCACACTTACAATGATCTCTATCTGATAGAAAAGCTGTTCGAGACACTTTCCTGTGACTAGAGGGGATCTGCTGGTGGCTTAATCTGACTAGATACTCTGCAGATGGGTTTGGGGCCCCCCTATCTTCTATAGCATTCTATAAATTGGGTCTTCGAAATTTGGGCTCTGATACTTTTCCCTTTGTCATTTTTGAATTTTGTTTTGCGTGCCTTTGGGTCACGCAAGCTGGTGTGCTTCTTCTTTGTGGACATAGTTCACTCCTCGTTTAGATGACTACTTGTTTGAATTTAAGACTCCACACACTATTCCGATTGATAGTGAGCACCATTTGTTTTCTTCACCACACTTAGCTGTAGCACCCTTATCTTCAGTGATCATTACATGAGGTGGGCAAGGCCATGTTATCCTAACTAACTGTCTTTGGATTGGGACTAAAGTTAAATTGGGGCCAGAATCCATCTGCTTGTCCCTGGGATATGCATAGCTCGGGTTTACTTTGACAGCCATACTATGACAAATTAATACCCTGTAAGACCAACTACCCCACCAACAGCAGCAAAACAACTAGCAGACAACTAAAGACAAACACAAACAAAACAAGCAAATGAAAGGCAGGGAAAAAAACCCATAGAAACAGAAAAGTAACACATTGTCAATCATTCCCCCTGGAGTATAAGATGATTGCACTGGCAACACCATCAAGTTTTCCGATGACACATCATTCTGCTGTAAGTTTGAGGAGTCTGCAAGTACAGTTCTAACTTGAGCCGAAACCCATGAGTTGTTGCTCCACACAGTTAGATCTCATATTCAGTTGAATTCTGTTTACCCTAAGCAGGGGGGATCGATGCCAGGGGAAACATCCTGGATCAATTCTTCCAAGTTTAAATCCCTGCCCAACAGATCAAAGCCAGTCATATCACTGAGAGGGGAGCATCAAGGTACTAAATATATGGTGATTCTGAGTCCCTTTTGATGGACTCCAACCAAATGGGGTTCCCCCCAAGGTCCAATGACCATCACTTCCACAGGTCCAGGGCAGCCACTCTGCTTCCTCTTCTATCTAAGCACCCCAGTCCTCAGTCCAAGGGTACAGGCACCTTTGAGGCCAGGCTCAGTTCATTCTGCTGGGCCTCTGTGTTAAGCGCTTGTGTAGCCCGAGTGATGCCATGCTGACCACAAGGTTTACCGTACCACAAGGTCAGCATCCAGTGACATCTTGGTGTTTAGTCCATGGCATGTTTTATTGAGCTTTGGCTAGAGACATATTTGTAGTGTTTACCCAGGAACATAAAATCTGTCCCTATAGGTTCCCTACAATCATTGTTTAGCACCCCTTCCCAATGTGAGGATATTTCTCCCCAATCACCTACCATGCTCGCCAACAGAACTATCAGTGATGTTCCTCTCCCCTGGCCTAAACTTGATTTCCTGGCAAGGTTCTTTCATTTCTGTGGGGATTTGCCCCAGCCTTGTCTTGGTGTAGACCCTCAGGTGGATGGTCTTATCCCATATCCCACCTCTTTGTGGAGTGACCCACTTTGGAGGATATTTTTGGTTTAAGGATTATTTTAGGACTTGGGTTTTTCCAGTTTACGTGGCTCTAGAAAGTCTAGAGTTCTTGGTAATTTGAAATTCAATTTTGAATTTTTCCCTTTTGATCAGCATTCGTTTATAGATTCTTTAATCAAAAAGTTCACACTATCAATAGAATTGCCATGTGCCCCTGGGGGTGATTGATAATGTTCTCTAATATAAAATTACAATGATGTCTCTTAAGATTAACCAGAGATGTACGTAAACCATAGATAACATGAATGGGATTTAGACTTGCATTTAATTCTAGCCCAATATGAGAATTAGTTCTTGTGACTTGGCCCTTTTTGATGCTCACTGAAGATATGGATGCTATAGCAAAGTGTAGTAAAGAAATTTAGATGGTATGATTTTTAGAAAGAATGGCGCATGGGGGTCTTATTTTTCAACAAGCAGCCTTCTGAGTGAAATGTCACCTAAGTCCACATGGAAGAAGCACATCAGCCTTTGTGACCAGAGGAGTGTGAATAATTAAAACTCAAATATGAAGGAGGGAATAGTATTAGAGCTTAAATTGTGAACACCTGATTTGCAGAAGGATATGGATGACAGTGGAAATCCAAAATCATTTGCAAGTTCCACACAAGTGGTTTAAGATTCCGGTGAATCCTCTCTGACTCAGTTGAAGGATGTCAGTAGTCTTGCTATCAGACAGAGAGTGTTATAGAGATGATTACAATAAAGCATGATATCATTTGACCTCTGTTTTGACCCATTTTACTTCAGTAAAAACAAAGTGCAGGGGGAATATGTATGGATAAAGCTCTGTGAGTCCTCTCTGAGCATAGACAAGTGGTGTGGTTAGCCTTGCTGTTATGCAGAGTGCATTGGAAAGTGGATTATTGCAGATGCAATTCCTTTAAAATTTAGCACCATATCCATTGATCTCCTTTTTGACCCATTTTAAATTGATTTTAGTTTTTTATATTTTCTATCTTTTCAGTTGGGATACTTTTGTTTTACTTTGTTATTTTTAGTAGGTTTTTTTGCTGTTTTTAAATGTTTTAGTGTATATGAAATCTAGGGTAGGTATATCTATTGAGACAATATCTTGATTAATGGTTCCTGAGTTGTGGCCGGGGCGGTTTGAAGGAAGTGAGTACAATAATAACAGTGAGTACAAGAAGGAAGAAAATGTTCTAAATTCGATTGTGGAAATGATTGTACAACTCTTCTTAATATGATTGAACCATTTAATTATATAATTTGCGATGGACTTTTTAACAGTTTATTGGTATATAATTCACATATCGTTGTAGAATCATCACCATAATCAGGTTTAGATATTTTCTTCATTCTTGGACTCATTGTTATTAGCTCCCCATTTCCTCCCCACCTCCCCTGCCCTGCCCCAAGGAACCATGAATCCAGTTACTGCCTCTGATTCACCTATCTTGGATTTTATATACAGAAAAACAGTGAAAACAATAAAAACAACACTAACAAGACTATGAAAGTAAAACAAAAACCTCAGTCAAAAGAAAGCTACAAGTATCTTAAGAACTAGAACACATTTAGATGGCTCATAAGGGAGAGCAAATGGTGGGGTGCTGAGTTTGAACCTAACCGCATCCGCAGGAATCCACTGCGCTCTGCATGCTAGCGAGGCCCTCCACCCCTCGTCCATGGTCACAGTGAGGCTCCAAGGGTTTGCTTCATGAGTATTTTCCCTTCACTTTTTTTTTTAATTGAAACAGCTTTAAAATGGGTCCAAAGGAAAATCAAATAAGATATACTGCATTTTGATCTATGTCTGACATATTGATTTACAGTGTCTGATAATAGAGCTCTTCACATCCCTCAGCTATAACGAGAGGGAATTCACAAGAGGCTTGATCTCTTTGTGGACCCTCTAAATGGATTTTGGGCTTCCACTGACAACCATAGCCTTCTACAAACCAATTGTTCACAATTTAAGCTTTGATATCATTCCAGCCTTTAGATTTGGATTATGTTCACACAGGCTGATGTGCTCCTTCCATGTGACACCCCACTTAGATGGCTGCTTGTTTGAAAACAAACCTTTAAAATCCCCAACACTATTTTTTCTAATAGCTGGGCACCATCTAGGTTCTTCACCACATTTTGCTGTAGACTCATATCTTCAGTGATTTCTTCATGAGGGCAACCACCAAGCAGGACCATGTCATAAGAACTAGCTGTTCTTAGATTGGGACTAGAATTAAGTACAAGCCTAAAATCCACTCATGGTTTATAAATGACTCTGGTTCACCTAAGAGACATCATTGTCATTTTATGTTACAGAACATTATCAATTATCATCCCCTTGCTGACTCATGACAACTTTATAGGGCAGGGTAGAACTGTCCTGTGATTCTCCCAGCCTGGACATCATCACAGGAGTAAAAAGCCTCATCCTTCCCCCACAGACTTGGCTGGTGACTTTAAACTGCTGATGTTTCACTTAGGAGTCTAATGTGTAACCGGTACACTTTGATGGTGTCATTAGTTTAGCCAATGTTACAGAATTTAGAACATTGTCGAGAAAGGGAAATTATACAAGTATGGGCCAGCTGTGAACTGCAATACATGAATTGTTGACTTGTGTAAATTAAACCTTTAAGTGACTGAGCACTATTTACAGAAACAACAGGAGTTGGTGATAGGGCAAACGTTCCAATAATATTTACAAGAGCAGAGCCACACCTGCCATAAAAAGCAAAGAAGCATTAAAACAGACTGGTAGTTCTGGGCCACTGTTCTTGGTGGCAAGAGATTGAAACCAAGTCCCGTGCTGTGGTTGACTTCTTTCACTAGTTTAATGACATCGAGTCCCATCCATATTGTAGATTGTGCCAATTCTTCATTTCTCCGATTGGCTGAGTAACATCAGCAGCAGCAGTAGTGTGTACACATATATATCACATTTTCCTATTCATGGGCATTAGGTGGTTCTTATCTTCACCCATTGCAAATAGTATAGCAAGGAATGTTGGTGTACAAGTCTGTTTGCATGTCTTTTCAAATCTGGGTGTAGTAGATCAGATTTTTGTTGAGCTGCGACACTACTACCTACATTAGCGATACCATTTTACATTCCTACCAGCAATGGATACAGGAAATTTTTTTTTTTTGGTAGTGAGTTTGGTTAGGTTTATTTATTTTATTAAATCATTTTATTGGGGGCTTGTATAACTAACTCTTTGCACAATCCATAAATCCATCTATTATGTCAAGCACATTTGTTGCCATCATCATTCTCAAAACATTTTCTTTCTTCTTGAGTCTTTGGTATCCGCTCATTTTTTACCCTTCTTCTCCCTCCCTCCCTACCTCACAAAACTTTGATAATTTATAAAAATTTTTTCATGTCTTACACTGTCCAATATCTCCCTTCACCCACTTTTCTGTTTTCCACCCCCAGGGAGGGGGTTATATGTGGATCATTGGTTCCTCTTTTCTCCCCCACCTTCCCCTTACCCTCCTGGTATTGCTGCACTCATTGATCCCGAAGGGTTTATCTGCCCTGGATTCCCTGTGTTTCCGGCTCTTATCTGTATCAGTGTACAGCCTCTGGTCTACCTGGATTTATAAGGTAGAATTGAGATCATGATAATTGGGGGAGGAAGCATTAAAGAACTAGAGGAAAGTTGCGTGTTTCATCAGTGTTATACTGCACACTGACTGGCTCGTCTCCTCCCTGTGACCCTGCTGTAAAGGGATGTCTACTTGCCTACAGATGGACTTTGAGTCTCCACTCCGCACTCCCCCTCATTCACAACGATGATTTTTTTTTGTTCTTTGATGACTGGTACCTGTTCCTATAGATACCTCGTGATCACACAGGTTAGTGTGCTTCATCCATGTGGGTCTCTATCTTCAAGCCTTTAAGATCCCAGAGGCCATATCTTTTGATAGCTGGTACCATCAGCTTTCTTTTTCACATTTACTTATGCACCTGTTTTGTCTTCAGCAATCATGTAGGGAAGGTGAGCATCATGGAATGCCAATTTGATAGAACAAAGTGTTCTTGCATTGAGGGAGTATTTGAGTAGAGTCCCAATGTCCTTTAATACTAAACCTATAAATACATGCACATTAGATCTACTTCTCCATCATCATATATAAATATTGGCATGTACACACCTGTATTTAGACCTTTAAATACTCTTTGACTCCTAATTCTTTCCTCTATTTCCTTTTGCTTTCTTCTTGTCCCACTATCATGCTCAGTCTTCATTTGGATTTCAGTAATTCCTCTAGGTTATACTGCTCTTGATCAAGCCCTACCAGGCCTCCTGCACCCTCCTGGCCATTGATTTTGAATCACTTATTGTTCCCTTGTCCCTAGGTTTGTTAACACCCACTTCCTTTCCCCCCACCCCCGCCTCCCCTGCTCCCATATCTCCCCAGAACCAGCAGTCCGTTGTTTTCTCCTTCAGATTGTTTATCCCGCCTATTTTTTTCTAGATAGAATTGCAGAGATAATAATATGCACAAAAAACAAGACAGAGCAAAACGAAGCAACAAAAGAAAACCAAAAAAAGACAAAAAAAAAAAGAAAAGCCTGTAAATAGTTCAAGGTCTGTTTGTTGACCTTTAGGAGTGTTTTCCAGTTGAGTCTGATGGGGTGGCACACTCTGGCCCCAAAGTCTATTTTTTGTACTCCCTCAAGACTTCTTTGCTCTGCTTCCTTTGCTGTTCTGTTGCATGGCTCTTAGTGTTTTGCCTCAGTGTGATAGGGTCAGATTGGGCACAGTTCCCACACTGTGTTTCCAGTGTTGTCCCCTGGTAGCACTATGGGTCAGTGAGGTACATCGTGTCTCATAGTGGACTGGCTATATGGTCCTCTCTGTGCTTTGACTTCTCTGAGTGGAAATATCGTCCTCAGGGCTTGGTGGGCCAGGATGTGTTCCACTTTGAACTACTTTCTTGTATTCATAACACTTGTAAATTCTTGTTTTAAAAATTTGTCCCCCATCTTCCTGATGTCCTTCTGAGAAAACAATCACTGTAAGCAATGTCTGGTTAAATTATATATCAAAAGAAATCTTTTTATTTACCCACCTATAAATGTGATTTTTTTTAGGACATTTGATGTATGTTTTTAAGTACTTGGTATTAGGTGTATTTGTGCTTAGTTTGTACAATGTAGACCATAATCTGGTACCCATAGAGTGACAGCAGATAGAAAAACCTAACAGCACAGGGTGTGCATTTTTCCTGTTTTCAGGGCCTAGTGCATTATGTGGAACAAAGCATAGTGGACCCTTTTTATATTCATCTAATTGCTTTAAAATGCTAAAGTAGATACTTACTCCTTTTGTTCTTCTGGTTTTAAAATGTGATCCATATCAAGTGTCTAAGAAGATGTGCATTTTATAGGGTGAAACTACTTCCTCTGTATATGAAAAAACCCTAAAGTATAGTAAAAAATATAGATGGGGAAATAGCAAATATTTGTTGAATGAATAAACTGCTGACTCCATGTCCAGCTACAGTAGTGTGGTGAGGATTCGGAAGTGCTCCTAGAAGCGGAGTGCTCATACAATAGAAACATCATGTAAGACCACCTTCTTCGGGCCATGATGTCAGGTTTTCTCTTACCTCAGTGAACAAATAGGACACTTGTCTTTTGAAATAATAGAAAGCAATCAGTGTGCAAAACTGTACAATACCAAATGGTTAAAGGAGATTAAATTATTATAGTATCATTGCATTGACAAGTTAGTTAACTTGGCTTTTTCTTACTTTAATCTTGTAATGTGTAAATAAAAGTTCTGAAGTAGAAGCAGCACAATTTGCTTAGGTAAACTGTTACGTACAAATAGGTAAAAATGTGTACGTGTATCAGTCCTTTGAAAAATATCATGGAAAAATTAATTTTTTTGGTTCTGTAGTGCCAGGAACTGGATTTAATGGTTTCTTGTGGGGATTGTAGGGGTGGTTGGTGGGAAACAGGAAGCTAATAACAATGAGTACAAGAAATAAGAAAATGTTCTAAAATTGATTGTAGTGGTAATTGTACAGTTTTTTGTACAATTCTTAATAACTATTGAATTGTTTGATGTGAATTGTTACATGTTAATAAAACTTAAAAATTTTTGTTGTTCTGCAGTGTATTTATCCATTTTCTCTTTAATTCTCTTCCTAGTAATGAAGCAAAATCAGACGGAAGAAGCAATTTGATACCAACCATCAAATTTCGGCACTGTTCTTTGTTAAGAAATCGACGCTGCACTATTGTGTACTTGTAAGCTGCTGTGATTTTACTTGTAGTAGCAGGAAACAAAGAAGAGTTTTCCATGGGGTTTCTCAATTAAGTTTCTGGTTGATAGCAACAGATCTCAGATTTATTTATCTCTGTGGTTATGCATGGAGCCCTGGTAGCATGGTTACTTGCTGGGCTGTGATCTACATGGTCCACAGTTCAAAACCACTAGTAGTTCCGAGGGGAAAAGGCCGTGTTTCTATTCCTGTAAATAATTACAATCTTGGAAACCCACAGGGGTTTGCTATGAGTCAGCATTGGCTTGATGGAAGTGAGAGTGTTTTCAGTGTTTATGCGCTGGACTGTTAACCAGAAACAGCATTTCAAAACCACCAGCTGTTCTGCGGGGAAAAGATGAGGCTTTCTACTCTTAAAAAAGAGTTACAATCTCGGAAACTCACTGGTGCGCTTCTATCCTGTCCTTACAGTGTCAGTATGAGTCAAACAACTCCATGTGGCAGTGAGTTATTTCTTTTAAGTTTGATTTAATGTAAGCATTTTAATTTCGTTTTTCCAGTTTAAAATTTGTATTGTAAAAGATTGCACTATTCTTGAAAGCAGAGAGAATAATATAGTGAAGCTCCTGGAGTTGTCTTATAAATTTAACAATACATTTTCCATAATTTATGACATATGTATGTTAGGCTACTTAAAACTAAGTACTAAACATCAGATAACATTTTACCACTATATACTTTAGGATACATCTCTAAGAAATAAGGGCCTTTCTGATCTTTTTCCACATTACTGCTGTGTCACCATCACAGTTACGACAATGAACAGTGCTAGGGGCATCAGCCCAGTTCCTATTCCCGATTTCTGGTAGTCCCAAAGATGTCTTCTTAGAGTAGATCTATTTGCATCAGAATCTTAAAAAAAAGAAAATCCACAAATGACAGTTTAGTTGATAAGATCCTTGAGTCCTTACTGATAGAACAATGTCTGATTTCCTGCTTGTTTGTATGCTAATACTCTCTCAATGTCCTAGGTATGACCGGTTACTGCGGATTCGTGCACTTAGGTGGGAATATGGCAGTGTGTTGCCTAATGCTTTACGATTTCACATGTCTGCTGAAGAAGTAAGTTAGCACTTTTTCAAGTTAATGATTTTGGGAAAATACTGAGATCCTGGCTTTTTTTTCTACAATGATGTTTACTGGTATTTCTCTGTTTTCTGTAAATTTTCTATATTTTGTTTGTGAGAATGTGTAGAGGTAAATATAAACTACTAACTCTGCAGTTTGTATATATAATTTATTGACACATACTTTTTGAATTAAGCAACCATTCTTACCATACTTTTCTGAGTTATTCCTCACTAGCATAAGCTTACTACTCCAAGATTCCTAGCTAATCTTTTGAGTTGCTATCATTTGATCCATGATTTGATCACCTTTTCAGCAATAAGTTTTCAGCGTTTTTTAAGCAGTTAGTACTTACTGCGATAGGCATGGGAAGTATAAAACCAAACTCATTACTCTCAAGTCGATTGTGACTAAAACTGCCTCAGAGGTTTATAAGGCTATACATTATTTTTGTTTTGAACTGTCTTATTTGGCACATAATCCATATACACTATCAATCTTTATGGAAACCAACTGCCATATTTTTCTCTTACAGAGTAGCTAAGTGGATTCAAATTGCCAACCTTTCCATTAATAGTGACAAATGTAGCAACTGCCACTGGGGTACCCTCCTGGAAGGGAGTAGTAGTAAGTAATTCTAGTGCTACAGGGAAAACTGACAAACAATAAAAAAAAGGAGTTTCTTTTATTTATTAGTGATTCATCAGTGGAGTTGAAAAGCCGACATTATTCTTAGGAGATATGTAGTTTTCTAGTCAGCATGAATAAATATTCAGAATAAGATGAGTATTTGTCACTGAAGGTAGGGTGCTAGACCAGTATTTCAAGATAGAACATTAGAGTCAGAACACTTGGTTTCAACTCCTGACACTGCTTTCTAATCTTGGGCAAGTAACCTCATTGCTCTGTGTTCACTCCTTTATTTACAAAATGGGGTCATAGTGTGTCCTACTACAGCCTTGGTTCTCAACCTTCCTAATGCCATGACCCTTGAATAGAGTTCCTCATGTTGTGGTGATCCCCAATCTTAAAATCATTTTTGTTGCTACTTCATAACTGTAATTTTGCTACCGTTGTGAATTATAATGTAAACATCTGATATGTAGGATATATTTTTAGTTTACAAATTGAACATATTTAAAGCATAGTGATTAATCACAAAAATAGGTAATTATATCTTGTGAAATACTGATTTCTAATTATAAATAAATGAAATTTTGTCTTGAAGCATGGTGTAGCATGAGTAACAGTCTTAATATAACAATAGTGAACTACATTGCTACATTTTGCGACAGTGTGCGTAAAAAGCCAGAAGGTTGAGATAGTTTCTTTCTCACTAGATCAGAAATTCTCCAGACAGTCTTTGCAAGAGCACAAGATCATCTTCCACAACAAATCTACTTCTTTATTTAGACTTGATAACAAACAAGCTGGAAAACCCTGTTTCACAAAGATAAGTTGTTGGAAATGGAAGAAAAAGGTGCAACACAGTCTCAGACAGAACAGGACCTGACTGCAAACACTTGATCCAGAATTTTGTGACTGGCATTGTAGAGAAATCAGTTCTCGCTGCATCGCTGTTAGTTCAATAAACGGCTCTTGTGCTATCTCAGGAACATCTTCAACTTTGACTGCAAATGGGCTTCTGGCAAGTGCAAATGAGGTGTCGGGTAGATTTGGAAAGTACGATGAAATTTCATCTGCAAGCATATGCAAGTGTTCTTTCACAGAAATTGTAATCCTTTTGTCTGGTTCAGTGTCATGTTCTTCAAAGAAAACAGATAGGGTAGGCATGTAAATTTTATTTTCTTTTTATTATTTTTTTGGTAAATTTTATTTTCATCCAATTTTTTCCCCCAAAGCTGATGTTTCCTTTGGAATGATCAGATATTTTCAGATAAATCAAGGCATGTTGCATTTTGTCCTTGCAGTAATAAATTGTAACTCATTCAAGATGGCAAAGATGGCAATCAAACTATTTTCTGTATCTCACTTTTATCGCTGCAAAATGCTTTGAACTGCGGTCATGTTTTCTGATAAAAAACGTTTTGAGTTCATCACCATGCTCAAAAACACCTTTTAAAACTTTTCCTCTGGACAACCGTCTCACTTCAGTTGCGAAAGCAGTAGACTGTTTAAAGTGCTCGCCTTTACAAAATTGACAGAATTTATGATGCTTCTCATTACTTCTTGTAACTCTTTTGGCCGTGTATTTGTTGCTAATATTTTCTGATGAGTTATACAGTGAGTTCCGGTGACTTTCGGTGACTCAGTACCAAACGTTGAAATTCAGATTGACATCCTAGCATAGTGGAGCATCATCTGCAAACACCACAAACCTTTTCCCAAGAGATCTTATGCTCTTTCAGAATGAACCAACTATCAAATACATCACGTGTAGTAGTTGCCATTTTAAGAGGTTTGCAAAAAAAGAAACTCATATTTAAAGTCGCCATCATTAATATGCCTCAGGTAAACAGTAACTGTGAACAGTTTGCAACGTCTGTAGATTCATCACGCTGGATGCTAAATATTGGAAGTGGAGCAGATTTACTTTCCTGGATTATCTGATCAAGAATATCAGCAGCCTTGTCTGCTATTCTTCTGCAGGCAGTGTCATTTGATAAGAAAATTGCGCTCAATTTTGTAACAAATTCATCTCTGATCATAACTCGAACAATTTACTGGCCCCTGGCAACAGTGAATCCTCAGCAATGGTGTAGGGTTTCATAGCGCTGGTGATTCTGAGTGCCACCAAATATGAAACTTCAATGACTGCTACGTTTTGTTTGTGGTACTTGCCACCAGTGTCAAGTCTGGCTTTCTTGAGTTTATCATCAGCTTTGCTTTTAAAATAGTTGGTATCCTTGCCAGCAAAGCTCGGATATTTGCTATCAAAATGGCATATTAGTTTGTTCAGCTTCATAGATTCAACTAATAGAACTTCACAACAAGTAAGACATTGTAGTTTCTCAGTTCCTGCTGTCATTGAAGTAAAACCATACCATAAAAAATCCTCACTATCTTTTCGTAACGTTCTTCTACATGATCCATTGTCATGGGATGGTTGGCTAATGAAAATAATATATAACCATAGCTTTAATAATACAAAAGATGGCTCTCCCTCCTCCACCACTGCCACCTCCTCCTGCTGTTCCTGCAGCTGCCTGTGTGCTCCTTTGGTGCGGACCTGGTACCTCTTTTGAGAAGACTTCAGCATTCACCCTGGCCAACAAAAAACTCAAGGGAGGAGTCAAGACTGAGAACAATGATCAGATTAACTTGAAGGTGGTAGGGCAGGATGGTTCTGTGGTGCAGTTTAAGATTCAGAGGCACACCCACTTAGTAAGCTAATGGAAGCCTATTGTGAACAGGGTTTGTCAATGAGTCAGATCTGATTTGATTCGACAGACAGCCAATCAATGAAACAGACACACCTGCACAGTTGGAAATGGAGGATGAAGATACAATTGATGTGTTCCAGCAGCAGACAGGAGGCATCTTCTAAGGGAGCCTGCTCCTTTCCTCCAGAACTCTCTTCCAGCCGACCAAGAATCCATTCTCGATTAGAAAACCACAGTTTGATTCCACCACCTCCTGACAACTACAGTATAGTTTTCTCTTTATTTCATTTCCCCTTCCTCATTCCTTTATTGTACACAAAGTAACTGGTGCATGTACACAAGCATATTAAATTTTTCCCTTTGTTTATTTATTCGTTTACTAAATCACCAATGGTATGTTTTGATCGACATCAGGTGGAGATGGGATGGGGAAAACACTGGTTCTGTGATAGCTCCCCTTCTCCATCAGTGGCTTGCTCATTCAGCTTCTCTCTTTGTATTTCAGTAGGTTATTTTGCTCTCACTGTTTAACAAAAACAAAAAAAATGACATGAAAAAAATCCTTGCATGCCTTGTTCGATTGAAGAATTTTTATGTTTTTCACTTATCATTGTAAAACCAAGGACAGTTTTATAACATTTTTGTATGTAGCTATTACATGTAGGGCAATCTGTCTTTAAGTAGGCGTAAATTACTCTCAATGAAGCCTAGATAGTTTTCCCTTCAAGTCAAGCGTCTTGTTTAAATTTCTTATTTAAAAAAAAATAGTACTAAAGATGATACATGGCACAATTTAGTCAATACAGTTTATTAAAATTTCCTATGATTTAACATTCTCTATGTTGTGTTTTTACATACCTGTTACTATCACAAGGAGCAGTATTCACATCAACCACAGCTGAATATAAAAAGACCAATCAGCATCCAGATAAAGTTCCCATGGTACAGATATCGATTTTTTGCAGTAGTTTATGATTTTACCCAGAAATAATAATTCATGAAGTGTCATTTACCACCAATACTGCTGCTTTTAACACTGTCGCTGCTTTTAACACAGTAGCTGCTTTTAACACAGCAGCTGCTCTCTACGCATGTGTGACTTGTCCACATAAACACATTGTGGTGCCAACCCTGTCACATCCACCTTTATTTGTACAAGTTGAATGTGATGGGGTTGTCTGATTATGTCATTACGCTGCGTACTCGTATGTGGGCAGACCCTCCTGGAGATGGATAGAGGAGCAGTGACTTGGTTCCTAAGACCATTGGAAATACATGTTTTCCAGTGGTCTTAAGTGACTCCTGTGAAAGGGTCCTTTGACCCCAAAAGAGGTCGTAACCCACAGGTTGAGAACTGCTGTATTAACAGGGTTGTTACAGGATGATTAAGGCTGCCCATTTGGAACATGGCATAGAACGGAATGTGATCAATGCTGTTATTGTGTGAGTTTGGTATAGTACAGCACTTATGAAAGAAAGTGTTAGTCTGGGTTGACTAGAGGAACAGTCATACACTCATGTGTATAAGAACTTTATATAAAAGAGCAATTATATATTGAGAAAACATCTCAGCCCAGTTCAGATCAAGTTCATAAGTCCGATATTAGCCTATATGTTCGGTACTAGTCGATAAATTCCTCTTTAGATTCACAGTATATGTAATGATGCCAAATGCAGGAATATCGCAGGCCAGTGGGTAGAAGGTCTTGTGGATCCAGTGGCAGTGTATGCATTTCAGTGTTGGCACGGGTCTCCTCCAGCTCTCTGACTGTCTCAGCGCAGAAAAGGAAGGCAGAGAGACTGGGTTTGATCTCCATTGAGCTACTTATTTCTGTCATGCCTCAAAATGAGGTCATCAAGCTGCAATTTTATTGACAGGCTGACAGGATATAATGTAATTGCCACGGCATGTATTCAGTAAATTTGCCATGAGTTTTATAAACAATTTACTTGCTAACTGCATTTAAAAAATTTAACTTGAGTTTAATTGACATAATTCATATACCACACAACCCAGTGGTTTAAATATATTAAAAAGAGCTGTGCAGTTATGATCCCCATCAATTTTAGAACATTTTCTTCAGTCTTAAACTCACCATTTGCCCCAGCCTGCCCTGTCCTAACCCAAAGAAACTTAATCCATTTATAGTCTTCACAGTAACTAAGTCCTATCCTAGATTTTATTTAAAGAAAATCATATGCGTATGGATTGTGATAAGAGTCCTATGAGCCCCTAATAAAATGTAAAACACAAAATAAAAAAAACACCTAACTATCCTAAGTCATCATGGCAAAATATTGAATGCTCAATAAACCACTGAAAACTCCAAAAAAAAGAGAAAGAAAATCATATGCAAAAAAAACAGCCCTCAATCCAAAAGAAAATATAAAAACTAGAACAAATTTAAAAGGGACCAAAAGAGAGAAAAACAATAACGTTAAAAATTATCTGTGTTAATCTACTTTCCAATGCACTCAGTGTATAACAAGACTATTTCCATTCTTTGTTCATGGTCTAAGGAGATTCACTGGAGGCTTAATCTGTGTGGGAACTGTGCAAATGGAGTTTGGGCTTCCACTGTCATCCGCAGACTGCTCAGGTTTTAATCTCTAATACCATTGCCTCCTCTGATCTTGGATTGCTAAGTACATTTCCATGCTTTATTTTTATTCTGTTCATGTTCTGGAGAAAGAAACAAAGTACCTCAGCTTCTTGAGGGAACTACTAAATAATTACGTTACCAGTTAATTTTTCAGGTTCTTTTTCCATGGTCTTTGTGCCGGAATCTTACATTAAGTGGACTTGAGGGGTGCCTCTTTATTATGGTGAAATGAACAGAACATGTTCTTTCTCTAATAACAATAGCTATAGTATTTTTTTAAAAAACATAGAGTGTTTAAGAGTAATAGTTCTTGTAGGATTTTATCTTAAAATTTAAGTAACCAATAGATGAGGATTTTATTTTAAACATAAATACATGAACTTGTCGTGCATAAACTTTTTTAGTTTAGTACAAGGTAGTCATGACAAGGCACACAAGTAAGACTTCAAGATGCTGATTTTAGAACCAGAAAATTATAATTAACAATTATAATGTTAGTCTTGAGATTAGATTTCCATACTTTAGACTTCATTTTGACCTTGAGTTCAATGGAAATCCCTTATAGCTGGGGTCCAAATTCGGTGTTAATAGAGTCTCTACAAGGTCTAGTCTATGGAGAGAATCACTGCCTCTGCCTTTTCCTTCTCAGAGCATAAACCGAAATTCAGTTTCTATATGTGAACATTTCACTTTGAACTCACCGATAAGGGATAGGTGATGCCATCTTTAACAAAGATTAGTGTATTATTTTTTTCCATGAAGGTAGACAAATAGTAGTTTACAAGTTAGAGACTCCAAGACACTTTAGAGAGAGATAATCTTATGTCATAATTTCTTTTTTAAAAATCATTTTATTGGGGCTCATACAACTATTATCACAATCCATACATACATACATTAATTGTGTAAAACACCCACTGCCATTGACTTTTAACAATCCTTAAGGATGAGCAAAGTAGAACTGGCTCTTTAGGTTTCTGAAGCTGTATTTCTTTATAGGAGCAGAAATCCCCTTTCTCCCTAGGTGTAACTGGTTGAGTCAAACTGTTGACCTTGGCTTTAGCCAACACATAACCCAATACTAACCAACATAGTAGTGGTGGGTGCCTTCTCGTCAGTTCCGCCTCACAGTGGCCCTGTCTAGATCAGCATGAAGTACTACTGGACTCTGCATCCTCACAATTGTTATGTTTGAACCCATTGTTGAGTTACCGTATCAATTCATCTCCTTGAGTTGTTTTTGTTTTTCCCACTGACTTTGCACTGTACCAAGTATTGTGTCGTTTTCTAAGGACTGGTCTCCTGAAAACATGCCCAAAACTTGTGAGACAAGTCTTGCCATACTCATCTCTAAGGATCAGTCTGGCTGTGATCTCCCGAGACAGATTTGTTTGTTCAGTTAGCAGTCCATGGTACTTTCGGTGTTCTTTGCCAACATGCTAATTCAAAGGCATCTATTCTTTGGTCTTTATTAATTGTTGTCCAACTTTCATATGCTTATGAGGCAATGGAAAATCCCATGGCTAAGGTCAATGGAAAATCCCATGGCATTGCTCAGTCCTCAAAGTGTGACATCCTTGCTCTTCATCACTTTAAAGTAGAATTTCAGAAATCCAAAATATGTTTAGTGAAAGAAATTTGTCACAAAATAATAAATACTGTGTGGATCTATTTAAAGTACAAATAATGAACAGCACTAAACTAGTGTTTTAGGGATGCATTCTTGGGTGATAATGTAAAATTTTCAGAATGGAACAAAATGATAAGTCTCCATTTTGGGGCTGAGGATGTGTTACTCCTTGACCAGGCTGTTTTCTTAATAATGTCATTAACCTGTACATCTTTGTTTTGCCTACCTTTCTGTAATTATACATAAATAAGATTCTGAGGAGATTGCAACTAATGTCACAAAACAAAATATATATAAATTATTGTATAAAACATGAGTTTTCTCTGTAAACTTTCACCCTAACCATAATAGACTTTAAAAAATAACAAATGCCTTTTATTATTATTTCCTTCCCCCAGCCCTTTGGCAACTCTTAATCTACTTTTTTACATTTATAGAATTCCGATGACTGACTTTCCTACAAATGCAGTCGTAAAATAATGTGACCTCTTGCGCCACTTTACATGTGATAAAGGTTTACCCTTGTCAGATACAACTTAGAACTGAATTCCAAAGTAAGCCTCACTATCTTCTATTGTGTGCACTCCTCATTTTGCTTGTCCTTCCTTCTCTTTGGGGACATTTGCATTGTCTGCTCAAGCATGTTGTTCCATTCTTATAAAAAGAGTCCGTGCAGTATTTAAAGCGACCATAACTGAATCATGTGTTTTTCGTAGTGTTGTTTCTGGTTGAATGGTTTTTTTAGATCTGTGCTTAGGTCTACTGGTTTGTAAGCTATGTGATAACAAGAATTTTGTCTGTTTTGGTTGAATGCTTCATCCTAAGTGCACAGACAGTTCCTGACTCGTAGAAGACAACCATTAATGTTCGCTATATAAATACAGGAATGCCACACTCATGATCTACATGGGCGTATGTGCTGTTTGAAGTCACGATTACACAATGTTGGCAAGCTTGTTTTCTTTGTCACTTGGTAAAAAGACCATTTTTCTGTTTTCAGATAGAATGGTTCAATTGTTATAAGAAGTCCCTTGCTACTTACATGAGGTCATTGGGAGGAAATGAAGGTTTGGACATAACACAGGATATGAAGCCTCCCAAAAGCTTATATATTGAAGTAAGTTTTACCTCTTGAGAATGGATTTTATTGAATGTGTGGATTATGCTCCTATTATGTAAGAAGGAGATATGAATATAGTTTTGTTAGGTGCCACCAAGTCCTATTCATAGTAACTAGATGTACAACAGAATGAAACACTGCCTTGCCCCGCACCCTCTTCTCAAACATTGCTGTTTGAGCCCATTATTGCAGTCATGGTGTCAATGTATACCACTGAGAGGCTTCCTCTTTTTGACCATCCAGGGACTTGCCATCCAGATGACATATACACGGAGTCGGCCTCTTTAAGGGGCACTCCCGCTGTAGCTCTTCCAGCATAGCTTTGTTTGCTCTTCTGGCTGTTGATGTTTTGTCAGTGCTTTTCTGCGATATCATAATTCATAGTTATCAATTCACCTCTGTCTTATTCATTGTTCACCTTTCATATACATATTAGGTGATTAAAAAATAGCATGGCTGGGGTCAGATAAACCGAGGACTAGTTTTCATAGTTTTACTGAGATAAAAGGACCCCTGGTGGTACAGTGGTTACACATTGGGTTGCGATCAGCATGGTCCGCAGTTCAAAACCCACAAAAACTCTGTCCCTTGACTCCACCCCTTGAGGGATAAGATGGGGTTCCTGCCAGGTCTAGAGGCCAGGTGTGTGGATTTCTCACCCAATGGGGGGGGTTAAATTAAACCTCTCAAGTCTACTTTGAGATTGGTGCGGGAAGTGCTAGGCTTCTCTTTCCCCCTTGCCCCCTAATTGTGTTGTTTTGCTAACACATTTCCTGCTTGGGGGTGGCAAGGTGAGGAATGTTGAGCAAGGGCTGGTGGAACTGTAGAACAAAGCAAAAGTTAAGCTTGGCTAGTGACTGTCTGCACCAAGCTGACTCTGCAAAGCTGTTCTTCACCAGAGGACAGCAAGCCAAGAGGCTTGGTCAGCTGGGTTAGCTCAGGGACCAGAAAAAATTGGCTATGCCAGGCAGGAGGGAAGCTTCCCCAGCGTGTGGACAGCCTATAACAAAGAGGGGAATCTGTTAGTAGTTGCTACTGCTCTCTCAGTTTAAGAAGCTTGGATGTACTTCATATTGAGATTCTCTTCCATGAAGTTTAGGATATCGCTCCTAGTGGACCTTCTCTATAATTGCTGAGAGTTGTCCGAGTTTGTTGTCTGACAGTCATTTTGCTGACTCTGCTGCTCTTTAACACTTTAAAGAAGTCTTTTGCAGCATTTATCTCATGGCTTGATTTCTTCACTAATTCCATGAATGTTGATTATGCATTGAAATAAATGAAATCCGTGTCAATTTATTTTTTTCTCTTTTTATCATTGTGTTTATTGGCCCGAGCATGAGGCTTTTTTTTTTCATCGAGCCATAATCCCTACAGAAAGCTTTAGTCTCAGTTCTTCATTAATGTGTTGAATCCTCTTAGCTTTCCATAAGCAAAGTTGTATCATATGCATATCACAAGGTCTCTGCTTTTACACTGGAGATTTTAATACTTTCATATTGAAAGTTACTACCACTAAGGAAGTACTTAACAAGGAGCTTCAAATGTTTCTGGGACTTTTTTCAGTTTTTAAATTCCATATTTGCACACACTTGAAGTCCCTGTCATATAGTTGTCATTTTGTTACTTGTTAAGTGGGTTATCCTCTCTTTGCTCCTCATTTCTTCCAGTAGTACCACGTACTTTGGCGCTTAGTTAATTTTTGGATTTTGAACCATCTTTATTATCCTCTTTTGTATACTTTTGAATATTGAATAAAGAAGACCAAAGAAAAATGTTTGCATTCAACTTAGGTGTTGGCTAGATATGTTAGGTAGCCAGAATAGGGGCCATAAAGGGGGAGTGTTAGTCTGGGTAGACAAGAGAAACAAATTCATAGAAACTCATGTTTATAAGAAAGAGGTTTATATAGAAGAACAACTGAATATTGTGAAAACGTCCCAGCCCAGTCCAGGTCAAGTCCGTGAGCCCAATATTAGCCCATATGTCTGATACCAATCTGTAAAGGCCTCGTCAGACTCACGAAACATGCAATGACTCCGATTGCAGGACGATCTTGAACCAGCGAGTAGAAAGTTTTTGGATCCAGTAGCATTGTAAACATCTCAGCGCTGGCAGGGTTCTCTATGTAGCTTCTCTGGCTCCAGAGGTCTGTTGCATCAGGGTAGGTCCGTGTGGCTTTCCCAGCTACCAGGACGTAGTGCTATGTGTCTTGCCAGTAGAGCATCTCCAAGGAAGTGAGCTGAGAGAGAGAAGCGTCTCCTGTTTAAGGAGGAAATACTGGAGTTCCCAGAATTCTCAGGTGAAGGCAATGCCCACACAGAGGCCTCACTGGCTATCCTGATTGACCAACTAGACTCCACCACTTCACTCTTAATCCTCTCAAGTCCCAAATTGACATCAGATTACATAAGCACCACAAGGGGGTTGTCTCCGCAGTAACTGCATAAGGCTAAAGCAAAAGGATTGGAAGAAATCAGGCATCCATTAAATTTTAGAACAATCAAACTGAGCATGCTCAGACAAGAGCTCCCTCCGCCCCGAGGGGAGGTCCACCAGGGCACACAGATTAGGCTCAGTTACATTACCTCACACAGGTGGGCCTAAACTCAAGCCAGTGGAACCAACCAATACCTTCAACCATGCTTCCCCCAGCCGTTGTGGAGAGGAGGGAATAAAGACCCTGCCTTGACTTCCTTCCATTCCAGCATTCTCCACAAGTGGGGGGTGGGAGCCCTTTTGGCCCCTGGGATTTCCTGGTTCCACGTACTGGGTTATGTGTTCCTGTTCTTTCTATGTGTTTTTTCCCCATTCAGCAGTGAACCCATGTGCAGTTCTGCGGATCCTTGTATGCTTTCTTAAAACAATGTGTATTTTTTGAGGCTGTAATACCTGAAACTTCCCTTTTCCCCATAAAATCACTTGGATTACAAACCTGCTTCTGCTGTGTGAATTCTTTCAGGTACCTGAATCCAGGAACCTAACACCTTTTTCTCTATATTGCTTCATCTTGCAATCTACTATCCTTGTATTTCAATCTAAAGGAATGTCTCAACATTCCCTCAGGTTTTATTTGTTTTCTTGAATTTTATCCTCATTTATAAAGGAAAGTTTTGCTGGCTATAGGAATCTTGGATGGCTGTTCATTTCTTTCATTATTTTAAATATGTGACTCTATTACCTCCTGGTTTCCAGGGTTTCTATATATGTAAATTGGTACTTCATTTTATTTGATATTGTCAAGATTTTATCTTTTTTTTTAAAGAGTTTGATGATAAGATATTTTGGTGTGGATCTCTCAGGCTTTTTTCTGATTTGGAAATTCTTAAGTGTCATTGATATGTACATTCTTGTCCTTTGTCAAGTTTTGGTAATGTTCTGCTGTTGTCTATTAAGTTTTATTTAGTTACCCTTTGCCCTCTTCTGGGACTTCCATAATATTTGCATTGATTTGCTTGAGGGTGTTCCTTGGGATCATGTTTCTTTACTTTTGTTCCTCAGACTCAATAAGCTGTTCTGTTCTTCTGCCAACTCAAATATCCTGTTGAGTTATCCAGTAACGTTGTTTCTCTTATTTGTTAGTGCTAGTAATTGGATTGGCTTCTTTAAATGTAGGAAGACATATCAGAGGGCCGTATTTGACTTTCTCTGGCTTCACTGTTTCCATGAGGCAGAGTTCAGACATGCCTCCATCCTTCATCCTTCAATATCTATTCTGACACCACCCACTCCTCCCTCACACACTGCCTTTCTGTCGGGTTCAATTATCGGTCCCAGTTGGCCTCACAGAACTCACAGACAATATTCACAATTTAGTGGGCTTATTAAGGAAGGTAACTAGTTACCACAAGTCAGCATCAGGAAACAGTAAGTGTACCTCTCCTGTCATCCAGCAGTCATGTCAGTCTTTAGTCCTTAGCCTCTCAGTCACATAGTCCCTTTGCCTCTTTGGGCCAGAAAGGCAGCCCACTGCTCTGCCTCAAAGTATCATAGTCTCAGTATTAGTCCTCTGTTTTATGTCATGGACGCCTTGCCTCAGCCTCTGGTCTTGGCCTAGTTCCTCTGTTCTGTCCCATGGTCTCTGTGCTGCAGCCTTTGATGCCTCCATCTCAGTCTCTACCACTTCAGACAAAGATCTCAAGTATGTCCCACTAGGGCCTCTTACACCTTGATGGTCCAGCATTTCTCTGTGTTCCTGCTTCTGAGATGGCTTTTCCACATAACCATCCCTCCAAAATGGGATTTTAACCATAGCCATATAGGCTAGAATTGATAATACAATGCATAAGAGATTATGGCTAGATGGGCCTTATTCATTGACTACATCTCTTCACCTCTTTCTTAGGATCCCTGCTGGCATTGTAGGATAGGCATTGATTGGACTGCTAACCATAAGGTTCCAGAACCAAACTCTCTGGTATTGAGTCAATGCTGATTCCTAGGGATCCCCTATGGGTTTCTGAGTAGAAAGCCCAGGCTTTCTCCTACTGGTACTGGTAGTTTTGAACTGTCGACCATGCAGATTGCAACCCAGTGATTAACTGCTGTACCACCAGGGTTCTGAGGTTCTTAAGGTTCAAATTTACCAACTGTTGCTCAGGAGAAAGATGAGACTATTAGTTTCTGTAAGGATTTACAGCCTTGGAAAACCAATATAGGGTCATTGTGAGTTAGAATCAACTAGAGGGCGGTGATAGAATCTCTTTATAGATATTTTAATTTATGTATATATATTGCTAACCCAGTTTTCTTTTGTTCTTTGGGCCTGTTTTTTTTCCTAATTGTTTTATTAGGGGCTCATAGAACTCTTATCACAATCCATATATATACATACATCAATTGTAAAAAGCACATCTGTACATTCTTTGCCCTAATCATTTTTTTACATTTTATTAGGGGCTCATACAATTCTTATCACAATCCACACATATACATACATCAATTGTGTAAAGCACATTCCTACATTCTTTGCCCTAATCATTTTGAAAGCATTTGCTCTCCACTTAAGCCCTTTGCATTAGGTCCTCTTTTTTCCCCCCTCCCTCCCTTGCCCCCCTCCCTCATGAGCCCTTGATAATTTATAGATTGTTATTTTGTCATATCTTTCCCTATCCGGAGGCTCCCTTCCTCCCTTTCTCTGCCGTCCATCTCCCAGGGAGGAGGTCACATGTGGATCCTTGTAATCAGTTCCCGCTTTCCAACCCACTCACCCTCCACTCTCCCAGCATTGCCCCTCATACCATTGGTCCTGAAGTTATCATCCACCCTGGATTCCCTGTGCCTCCAGCTCCCATATGCACCAGTGTACAACCTCTGCCCTATCCAGTCCTGCAAGGTAGAATTCGGATCATGGTAGTTGGGGGAGGAAGCATCCAGGATCTGGGAGAAAGCTGTGTTCTTCATCAGTACTGCATCGCACCCTGACTGACCCATCTCCTCTCCTAAACCCCTCTATGAGGGGATCTCCAGTGGCCGACAAATGGGCTTTGAGTCTCCACGCTGCACTTACCCCTTCATTCACTATGGTGTGTGTGTGTGTGTGTGTGTGTGTGTGTGTGTGTGTGTGTGTGTGTGTGTAAAATTAAAAACTTTTATACAATAGCCTATACTGCAGGTTAAAGTGTAGCTATCTGCTTTGTACTCCTCCTGGATCATTGCAGTATCCCCACTTTGGGAAACACTGCTAGAGAGGGACAGGAGTATGGAAATGCTTATAGTGCCCTCTCTGCAACAAACTTTGATTCACAGTTTTAAGGTAATAGTGATGTGTGAGCTGAACTATATTAAGCTTACATTTTATAGGTCAAAAATGATTGGATGTTGGCACTTTAATTTCAAGCATCTTAATGTAATCTAACATTCCATCTTCCATAAATTTTGTTTTATTATTAAAATACTAAATGAAAACTAATTGATTGCTAAGTTACTGTGTAAGCAAAATGAAAGAGCATGAAACTGAATCTTTTAAATGTATTTTTAAGTATTCCTGAGAAACAAGAGATTGGAAGACTTGATTTCCTTTAAAAAACAGTTTGTTCACTCCCTCAATGCATGAATATCTCCTTTTATTAAATTGGAACTCTATGATGCTCACTCTCCCGACACAACGGCTGGAGCCAAAGTGGGTGAACAAGTAAATGTGGTGAAGAAAGCTGATGGTGCCCGGCTATCAAAAGAGATAGTGACTGGGGTCTTAAAGGCTTGAAGATAAACAAGCGGCCATCTAGCTCAGAAGCAACAAAGTCCACATGGAAGAACACACCAGGCTGTGTGATCGAGTGGTCCCAAAGGGATCAGTTACCAGGCATCAAAGAACAAAAAATCATATCATTGACTGCACACCTCCATGATAGGATCGCTGAAGACAAATGGGTGCATAAGC
This sequence comes from Tenrec ecaudatus, assembly GCF_050624435.1. NCBI lineage: Eukaryota > Metazoa > Chordata > Mammalia > Afrosoricida > Tenrecidae > Tenrec > Tenrec ecaudatus. Next base: position 158,928 of record NW_027458501.1, on the reverse strand, counting down.
AAATGTGGTGAAGAAAGCTGATGGTGCCTGGCTATCAAAAGAGATAGTGTCTGGGGTCTTAAAGGCTTGAAGGTGAAAAAGCGGCCATCTAGCTCAGAAGCAAAAAAGCCCACATGGAAGAAGCACACCGGCCAGTGCGATCACGAGGTGCCAAGGGACCAGGTATAAGGCATCATGCAAAAAAAAAAAAGATATGTGTGTATGTATGTGTACATGTGTGTATATGTATATATGTATATGTATATATATATACCATATTAAATGAAGGGGGAAGTGCAGAGTGGAGACCCAAGGCCCAAGTGTCGGCCAATGGAGATCCCCTCATAGAGGGGTTTAGGAGAGGAGATGGGTTGATTAGGGTGCGAGGTAGTACCGATGAAGAACACAACTTTCCTCCAGATCCTGGATGTTTCCTCCCCCCAACTACCATGATCCGAATTCTACCTTGCAGGGCTGGATAGGGCAGAGGCTGTACACTGGTACATATGAGGGCTGGAGGTACAGGGAATCCAAGGTGGGTGATACCTTCAGGACCAAGAGTGTGAGGGACGATGCTGGGAGAGTGGAGGGTGAGTGGGTTGGAAAGGGGGTACTGATTACAAGGATCCACATGTGACCTCTTCCCTGGGAGAGGGACAGCAGAGAAGGGGGGTAAGGGAGACTCCGGATAGGGCACGATATGACAAAATAACGATGTATAAATTACCAAGTGCACACGAGGGAGGGGGGAAAGGGGAGGGAGGGGGAAAATATTAAAAAGAGGACCTGATGCAAGGGGCTTAAGTGGAGAGCAAATGCCTTGAGAATGATTGGGGCAGGGAATGTATGGATGTGCTTTATACAATTGATGTATGTATATGTATGGATTGTGATAAGAGTTGTATGAGTCCCTAATAAAATGTAAAAAAAAAGAAAAGAGAAAAATATGATTAGGGCAAAGACTGTACAGATGTACTTTATACAATTGATGTATGTATATGTATGAACTGTGATAAGAATTGTATGAGCCCCAATAAATTGTTAAAAAGAAAAACAGTTTGTTTTTAGATGTATGTTCTTTTATCCTGATGGATTATGGGAAGGATCTGGTCAATCTAGTTGAGGTAAAATGCTCTTTTCTTTCTTGTTTGCCACTGTTATGTCCCTCATTTTTATTCCTTCTGATTAATATAGTGCATTGTTTGAGAGGAAAACGTCCAACTATGTAGTCTCCTTTTATCTAAATCCCTGGTTTCCTTATTGGTAATACCATCCATGTATACATTTGCAAAGCTTATTTTTCCCTTCCCGGTGACGTAGGAAATTGAGATCTTTAGGTTTAGGACCACAGTAAATATCTGGGAATAGTAAGGTTCCTAAGTACACAGAGGAGGAAACACACATAAAATACAGTACTTTTACTGTTCGGGCATTTATATAATCCCACTTCATGTTATGATCACTGCATATTTTAAAAGGTAATTTGGATAAAATATCTGATTTTCTTTTCAGGTACGGTGTCTAAGAGACTATGGAGAATTTGAAGTTGATGATGGTACCTCTGTGATACTATGAAAAAACAGCCAGGTATTTATTGTCTTAAGAATGTATACTTTGAACTTCAATAAAAGTATTGAATGAAGAAAATGTTCAAATCAATAGTAAAATAATTACCTTGTGATGACAATTTATAGCACAGGCATTATGTTTAATATAGATCACCTTGTTTTGTACTTTTTGTAAATGTTAAGACTTACAAATATTGAATATACAATGGACTGCAAAAAGTGGGAAAATTCCATTCTGTGATTCCATTTATCTACCATGTGTTCTAAGCAATGTACTAGTAAAATTTTTATCTATTAATTACAAACAGATATAATTTTTATGAGTATATTACTTGGGCTTTGTTTGTTGTTTTTTCATTCTCTTTTGTTTTGTTTTTTCTATAGCACCTATATCTTTAGTGACTTCTTTAAGCATTAAAGAGGGCCACATCCTAAGAACTCATAGTTCTTAGATTGGGGCTAGATTTAAATGGGAGCACAAAATCCATTCACATATCTGTGGTTTATATATGTCTCTGGTTCACTTTAGAAACAACATTATCATTTTATGATAACGAAAACTTTTCAAACCATCTTCCTGGGGCATAAGGTAACGATAGTGTTATTCATTTAGCTAATGATACAGAATTTAAAACACGGTTGAGAAAAGCATATAGAAGTATAGGCTGGTTTCAGACATCAATTCATGCTCGAATTGTTGACTTATATAGATTAAATTGAAGTTTCTGAACAATTTATTAAAAAATCTTTTCTGGGGGGACTCATACAGCTCTTATTACAATTCATCCATACATACATTGTGTCAAGCACATTTGTACATTTGTTGCCATATAATTTTCAAAACATTTTCTTTCTACTTGAGCCCTTGGTACCAGCTCCTCATTTTCACCCTCCTTCCCCCACCCTCCCTCATGAACCCTTGATTATTTATAAATTATTATTATTTTGGCATATCTCACACTGTCCAACGTCTCCCTTCACCCACTTTTCTGTTGTCTGTCCCCCATGGAGGAGTTTATATGTAGATCTTTATAATCCCTTGCCCCTTTCTACCCTACCTTCCCTCCACCCTCCCGGTATCGCCACTCTCACTTCTCGTCCTCAGAGGGTCATCTGTCCTGGATTGCCTCTGTTTCTAGTTCCTGTCTGTACCAGTGTACATCCTCTGGTCTACCCATGTTTGTAAGGTAGAATTGGGATCATGATAGTGGGAGGGAGGAAGCGTTAAAGAACTAAAGGAAAGCTGTATGTTTTATCTTTACTATACTATACCCTGACTGGTTTGTCTCCTCCCCAAGGCCCTTCTGTAAGGGTATGTCCAGTTGCCTATAGATGGGTTTTGTGTCCCCATTTCGCACTCCCACTCATCACAGTGATAGGACTTTTTGTTTTTTGATGCCTGATACCTGATCCCATTGACACCTTGTGATCACACAGGCTGGACTGGACACTATTTACACAAATAATTAGGGTTGATGTTGGAACAAAACTTTCAACAAAATTCATTCCAAAAGGTAGCAACATGCATACCTGACTAATACATGTCATAACAAAATAAGAAGAGCATTAAAGTAGTAAATATTTGGTATTCCCGGATCACCATTCATTAGGCACCCTGAAGGCCAGAGAGTCAAACCAAAGTCCAATAACTGCCAATTCCATAACTTGGGATAGCAGTCATCATCTTCTCACACTGATGAATTTCAGTCTTAAATCAAAGGGCTCCTGATGAGTTTGAATGAAAGCCCAGTTTACAAACTCCAGTGAATGTAGCTTCCACATGGATTCTTTCTGGTGTGGCTTATGAAAGATATTGTGTGCCTCAAAAGAACAATATTACGTCCACTAGTCTGTAGCACACACCCTGGATTACCAAGAGCTGGATAGAAAGTAGGTCCAAAAGGTCCAATTAGGTGGGCCTCTACTCAAGTACTCCCTCAACGCAAGAACACTTTGTTCTAGTCACCTGGCATTCTGTGATAACCTTCCCGCCAGAATTGCTGAAGACAAATGGGTGCATAAGCAAATATAATGAAGAAAGGTGATGGTGTCCAGCAATGCAAAGATATAGCATCTGGGGTCTTACAGGCTTGAAGATGAACAAGTGACTCTCTAAGAAGCAACAAAGCCCACATGGAAGAAGCACACCAGCTTGTGTGATAAAGAGGTGTCGAAGGGATCAGGTATCTGGCATCAAAGACCCAGAACAAAAAGCCTTATTGATGTGATTGAGGGGGAGGGTGGACTGGAGACCCCAAACCCATTTGTAGACAGCTGTGAGAGTAGTGGTACCAAGAGGGGGCACTGATCACAATGTAACCTCTCCCTGGGCATGGGCAGTAGAAAAGAGGGTAAAGAGAGAACTCAGACAGTGTAAGACATGAAAAATTAATAACAATTTATGAATTATTAAGAGTTCGTGAAGAAGGGAAGAGGGAAAAATGAGGAGCCCATGCCAAGGGCTCAAGTAGAATGAAATTGTTTTGAAAATGATGATGGCAACAATGAACAAATGTGCTAGACACAATGGATGGATGCATAGATTGTGATAAGAGCTGTATAAGCCCCCAAGAAAATGATTTTGATCAGAATTGTGTTCTATCTATAGATTTATTGCTTTCAGTAATATTCATATTTTGATTTTTCTGTAGTTTCCTTTGTACAGGTCTTTTGTTTCTTTGGTTAAGTTTATTCCCAGGTATTCATCTTTTGTATGGATATTATAAATGATATTGTTTTCTCTTTTTTTATATTTTTTTCTTGATGTTTTTATTTTGGAGCTCTCTTCAATAGCATATTAAAATTGATTTCTGCTTATTAATCTTGTATGCCATTACTTTAACAGATTCGTTAGTACTTTCCAACAATCTTTCTGTGGAGTCCTTGGGGCTCTCACTATGTAAAATCATACTATCTGCAAATAGTGACAGCTTGACCTATTTTTTGCCCAATTATATTCCTTTTATTTTAAAATTTTTTTGCTGTCTGTCTGGCTAAGATGTTTATTGTAGTACAATGTTGAATAAGAATATTGATGAGGGACACTCTTATCTACTTCCTGTTTTCATTTTTTCTAAATGATCGTGATCAGGTTTTGAGGATTATGCTCATTTCATAGAATGCGTGTGGGAGTTTGCTGTCAGTTTCTATATTTTGGAATAGTCTTCACAGAATTAGTTATGGCTCTTCCCTGAATACTTGCGAGCATTCTCCTGTGAAGCCAACATACATACTTCTTTAGAATCTTTCTTGGTTGGAAGTCTCTTGGTGACCTCTAATTCTTCTTTTGCTCTACATGTATCTTTTTATTTCATTTGGATCTTTTGTGATGGTACCCTTTTCATCTCAAATTCTAGATATTTGCATCTTTCTTTTCCTTTGTTAAGTTTTCTATCAGTTTGTCGATTTTGTTAATCTTTTCATAACCAACTTTTTGTCTTGTTGATTTCCCCCCCATTTTTCAGTTCATTTATTTCTGCTTCAATTTTTATTAGTTCTTTCCCTTTATTGTTGAAGGACTTATGTGGTTTCCCTCTTTCTACTTGTTGGAAGTGTTTTATTAGTATTGGTTTTGGATTTCTCTCATATTTCGTGTGTGTATTGATTGCTATAAATTGACTTCAGATAACTGCATTTGTTGTATCCGAGTTTTTGGTATGATGTGTTATAGGTTTGCTTGTTTTAAGGAGTTTCTTAATTTCTCGTTTTCGTTTACTCTAGTGTCCAGTCATTTTGAAATGGTATGTTGTTCAGTCTCCATGTGTTTGTCTTTTTGTTCCTTTTCTTTCTGTTGTAGATTTCCAGTTTTATAACATTGTGATCTGAGAAAATGAATTGTTGAATTCAAAATTCCTTTATTTTTTCCTCCTCAGGAAATAACCTTTATTTCTCCCTTGTATTTGAGGGATATTTTTGTTCAGTATAATATTCTTGGCTGGCTTCCTTCCGCCCCACCCCCCCTTCCACCCGTCACAATTGTATATATGTCATTCCATTGTCTTCTTGCCTGCAGGTCTTTTGCTGAGAAGTCTGAATTTATCCTTATCAACTTTCCTTTGTAGATGACTTTTCCTTTTTCTCTAGCTGCCCTCAGATTCTCTCCTTTTCTTTATGTCTTGATGTTTTCTCTTTGGTTGTCCATTCTTCTCAGCTTGTTGAATAGTGTGTTGAAATTTTCTTCCATGGTTTCTTGTACTATTCTCTGTAGATTTTTTTTTTGGTGGTGTTCTTTTCCCAGCATTTCTTTTCTTTTTTCTTTTCTTAGATGGGTTCTTATGATAGTGTCCTACAGGATTTATTTGGATGCTTCCGGGGTTTTTTGTTGATTGCTTCTCTTGTCTACTGTCGTGAGGGTAATTGTCTTCAAGCTCATTTATTTTATTTTCCTTTTCCATTTTATTCCTCTAGCCTTTTACTATGTTGCCTAATTCAGTTATCTCATTGCTTGTCTTCTAGAATCCTTTGGTTTAAGGATTTTAGTTTCTCAATTTCTTCTGTTTTTCTCATGAACATTCCCCAGATCTCTTGACCTAAGCATCATTCTTCTGAATTCTGTTACTGGTGGTTCACAATCACATCTTCAGACTATTCCATTGGTTTGAGTGCTACTTGGTTGTTCATGTTTGTTTTTCTTGAATTTGGAAGCTTTCTGTGCTTGACTGCTGTTTCTTCAGCATTGTGGTGTGTGAGCTGCTGGTCATACAGAGGTAGAGTTTGTCTAGTGACACAGGTGAGTTCTAATAGGAGCTGGAAAACATACAGTGGTGAAATGAAAAGAAGGGGAAAGGTGCCTAAGTGGGGATAGTGGCTGGGAAAAATAGAATAAAATAAAAGTAATGATAAGAATAAAGTAATGATAGTAATAAGTGACTGTGAATAAGCCAACAGACTTGCAAAAATAATGGGAAAATATTTTCAGAGGGGTAATCACAATAAGGAGCTCTGGTCATATAATGGTTATGTATTGAGTTGTAATCCGAAAGGTCAACATTTTAAAACCACCAGCTGCTCCGCCAAAAAAAGGAGACTTTCTATTCCCATAAACAGTTACAGTCTCAGAAACTCACCGGACAGTTTTACCCTGTCCTATAGGATCACTGTGAGTTGACACTTGCGGGCAGAGAGTTAATCTCAATTAATAGGTTTCATGGAAAGATATTTAATGAGAGAACAGCAAGAAAATAGAAAGATAATTGATAGAAGTACAAGGATCAAAAAAAAAAGACTTGGGTATGGTTGTGGGTACCAGATTCTGCTATTGTGGCAATGTGAATGAATGTGAGCATATCTGTGCACTTAGGAGGTCCTGGAAAGCCCATGCTAGAGTGGGTATGCTGGGATACACAGACCTGTCTCTTCCTGGGAGGAATGTGGATTCTCAGGAGGGTGGAGTCACTCCAGAAGAGGAAGTAGGAGATCAAAAAAGAGAGAGAGAGAGTATTAAAATAGAACAAAAGTACAAAATCCAAAAATATATATAATAAAGCTACCTTGTGGGTGGGGATTCCTGCTCTTTTAGTAGTCTGTGTGTACATGTATGTGGTATCATGGCGCTGGCACACGGGATGGAATGCCTTGTAGAACAAAGCAGGAAAAGAGGAGGAAGATGGGGAAATGGTACAGAGCGTACCTTGGGTACTGAGTATGTGTGTACCAAGCTGCCCAAGTGATCTGCTAGCTATCTGTGTCCCTAGAGGCCAGGGAAGTAGAGGGTTGGCTGGCTGACTGTCTTTTCTCAGGGGCCACGAAGAATCACGATGCTTGTAGAAGCAACTCATGTTGCTGCTCATCCGTAAAGGGGGTCTGTCAGCAGGCCTTGCTGCTTTCCACTTTGAGAAACTTGGGTCAACTTGGCTTTTAAGTTGAATTTCTTGCTACCAGGAAGTGCAGAATCTTTCGCATAGTGGAAACTCTTTGGTAGTTGCTGAGCACATCTTCCCGGGCTTGTTATATGGTGGCCATCTTACCCCATTTTCTGTCTTTTTCTACTTGAGGTATTATAGTAGTATAGATGTATTTTTTTCTCACAACAACAACCTTACATTATTTATTGTTAAACTTGATTAGGAAGCAAAAGAACAAGGAATAAACCAGATTATTTGCCGATTGAAGTTCAATTCCTCAGATGGGGACAAAAATCTTAATTCATGATTTGAGCCTGGGAAAATGCGGCCATGCGTGCCATCCTTCAGCGGGCTCCTTACAGACCCAGCTTGGTTCTTCTCCAATGTCTTCTCTTGGAGTTGTACCTGATTTTATTACCGGTTTTCATTCGAATCCATTGGGGAATGGGCAGATTCTGCTTCTGTTTCTTGGCCAGGAATCTCTTGATCCTGAAAGTCTTATGAGATGACATGGTGAAGTCGGAGCACCACCACACTCGGGGTGGCAGAGAGACGGAGAGGTAGATGTATTTTTTAATATCATTTTACTAGGGGCTCTTACACCTCTTATAGCAATCCATATATCAATTGTATCAAGCACATTTGTACATATGTTGTCACCATTATTTTCAAAACATTTTCTAATTGAGGCCTTGGTATCAGCTCCTGTTTTATTTCCCTCCCTCCCTCCCTCACCCTCATGACTCCTTGTTAAATTATAAATTATTATTATTTTCATATTTTACACTGTCTGCAGTCTCCCTTTACTCTGTTGCTTGTCCCCTGCAGGTGGGGAGTGGCTTATATGTCGATCATTGTGACTGGTTTTCCTTTTCTCCCCTTCCTCTCCCCTCTTCCCCTTCCCCTCATGGTATTGCTACTCCCATTACTGTTCCTGAGGGATTTATCTGTCCTGGATTCCGTGTACCAAGAGCTCTGATATGTACTAGGGTACATGTTCCTGTCAAGCCAGATTTGTAAGCTAGAATTGGGGTCAGGATAGTGGGGTGCCAAGGTCAATTAAAGAGCTAGAGTAGTGTGTATTTTGTTGGTGCTAAACTTCACCCTGACTGACTTGACCCTTCTGTGAGGAGATGTCCAATTGTTTACAAATGGGCCTTGGGTCTCCACTCCAAACCCCCCCCTCAATTCATATCTATATGATGGTTTGTTTTGGGTCATCTGATACCTGATCCTGTTGACACCTTGTGATCACACAGGCTGTGTGCTTCTTTCATGTGGGTTTTATTGCTTCCCTGCTAGATGGCCGCTTGTTTAACTTCAAGCCTTTAAGACCCCAAACACTGTATCTTTTCATAGCTAGGCACCATCAGCTTTCTTCACCACATTTTCTAATGCACCCATTTGACTTTAGCTATCATGTCAGGAAGGTGAGCATCACAGAATGCCAGGTTATTAGAAGGAAGTGTTCTTGCGTTGCGGGAGGACTTGAATAGAGAACCAATATTCATCTGTAACCTTGATATTAAACATAAATATATGAACATAGACCCATATCCCTATAATTATATAAGTATATTTTTATATATGTGTGTATATTTACACCTCTATAAATGTCTTTTGCCTCCAACAAACAATCCTTGAACTAACTACAAGTTTTCTTTCTTGATGTGTTTTGTTTTGTTCTTTGTCAGTGATTTGTTGTTGTTTTGTTGTCTAGTTGTATACTGTTGCTTTGTTTTCCTCTGTCTTATTTTCGTGCATGTTATTGTCTCCACAGGTCTGTCTAAATAAGACAGGCTGGATGAACTATCTGGAGGAAAAACAATGGACCGACAGTTCCGGGGGGGGGCTTGGGATAGGGGAAGTGGGGGGGTAAGGAAGTGGTGTTAACAAACCCAGGGACAAGGGAACAACATGGGACCCAAAATGGTAGTGAGGAGGGAGTGGCAGGCCTGGTAGGGAATGATCAAGGGTAAGGTTACATAAAGAAGAGGTATAGCTGTAACCCAGGTGGGGATGGAGCTTGGTAGTAGGGCAGGAGGAAAGTCAAGGGAGATGGAGGAAAGAGCTAGGAGTCAAAGGGCATTTATAGAGGTCTGGACAAAGACATGTACATGCAAATATATATATGAGGATGGGGAAATATATCTATGTTTCTGTATTTATAGGTTTAGTTTTAAGGTGGCAGAAGGAACTTGGACCTCTACTCAAGCACTCCTTCAATGCATGAATACTTTCTTTTATTAAGTTGGCACTCTACGATGCTCACCCTCCCTACACAACTGCTGAAGCCAAAGTGTGTGAACAAGTAAATGTAGTGAAGAAAGCTGATGGTGCCCGGCTATCAAACGAGATAGTGTCTGGGGTCTTAAAGGCTTGAAGATAAACAAGCGGCCATCTAACTCAGAAGGCACAAAGCCCACATGGAAGAACACACCAGCCTGTGTGATCGCGTGGTCCTGAAGGGATCAGTTATCAGGTATCAAAGAACAAAAAAATCATATCATTGGATGCACACCTCCATGATACGATCACCAATGACAAACGGGTGCATAAGCAAATGTGGCGAAGAAAGCTGATGGTACCCGGCCATCAAAAGAGATAGTGTCTGGGGTCTTAAAGGCTTGAAGGTGAACAAGCGGCCATCTAGCTCAGAAGCAATAAAGCCCACATGGAAGAAGCACACCAGCCTGTGCAATCACGAGGTGCCAAAGGCATCATGCAAAATATATATATATATACGACAGTGAATGAAGGGGGAAGTGCAGAGTGGAGACCCAAAGCCCATTTGTCAACCACTGGAGATCCCCTCATAGAGGGGTTTAGGAGAGGAGATGGGTCAGTCAGGGTGCGATGTAGTACCGATGAAGAACACAGCTTTCCCCCAGATCCTGGATACTTCCTTCCCACAACTACCATGATCCGAATTCTACCTTGCAGGACTGGATAGGGCAGAGGTTGTATGTACACTGGTGCATATGGGAGCTGGAGACACAGGGAATCCAGGGTGGATGATACCTTCAGGACCAGGGGTCTGAGGGGTGATACTAGGAGAGTGAGGGTGAGTGGGTTGGAAAGGGGGAACCGATTACAAGGATCCACATGTGACCTCCTCCCTGGGAGATGGACGGCAGAGAAAGGGAGGAAGGGAGCCTCCGGATAGGGAAAGATATGACAAAATAACAATCTATAAATTATCAAAGGCTCATGAGGGAGGGGGGACCGGGGAGGGAGGGGGAAAAAAAGAGGACCTGATGCAAAGGGCTTAAGTGGAGAGCAAATGCTTTGAAAATGATTAGGGCAAAGAATGTAGGGGTGTGCTTTATACAATTTATGTATGTATTTGTATGGATTGTGATAAGAGTTGTATGAGCCCCTAATAAAATGTAAAAAAAAAATGTCTTTTGCCTCCTTTCCTCCTCTATTTCCCTTTACTTTCCTCCTGTCCCACTATCATGTTTGACCTTCATTTGGCTCTCAGTAATTCCTCTTTCAGCTACATTGCACTTGATCTAACCCCACCAGGCATTCTACACCTTCCTCTCCATCAATTTTAGATCTCTTGTTCCCTGTCCGTGGGTCTGTTGGCTCCCCTCCCCCTTCCCTAGCTCTCCCTTTCTATTATCCCCTGGAACCGTTGGTCCCATTTTCTTCTCAGGATTGTAGGATTTGAATTTTTCTAATATGGTTATAAAGTTCTTTCCTGTTGTTTTGTTTATATAGTGGATAACATTGATTGTTTTTCTAATATGTAACCATCATTGCACCCTTGTTATGAATTCATGTTGGTCATGATGATTTACTTTACTGAGATATTTATTGTTGGCTTTATTAGGTAGGGTTTTGTTGAGATATTTTTACATTTATGTTCATAAGGGATATTGCTGTATTATTTTCTTTCCTGGCTATGTTTCTGTCTGATTTGGGTATAATGATTTTACAAGTTTCATAAAATGAATTTGGGGACTTTCCATTTTTATTATGTCCTACAATGGTTTGAATAAAATTGGTGTCAACTCTTCTTTGAATGTATTGGGAGTTTTTAATTGCATGACTCGTTTCTCTTTTCAATATGTATGTTTACTTTTCCTGCTTCAGTGTGTTCGTGTATGATAGATGGTGGTGTTGTTGCTGTTATTGGAAGGTGCTGTGGAGTTATTCCAACTCAGTGTTCCTATGGACAATAGAGCAAAACCCTGCCCCATACTGTGCAGTCCTCACTATTGTTCTTATCTTTGAGCCCAGTGATGCAGCTACTGTGTCAATCCATCTTGTTGAAGGTCTTCCTCGGTTCTAAAACCCGGTACTTTTATCATGCGTGGGACACGTCTCCAAGGTCTGTCTCCCTGGACAACATGTCCAAAGTACATTAAACCAAGTCTCGTCATTTTCTGCTACAGAGCCTTCTGGATGCACTTTTTCTAAGACAATTTTTGTTTTCAGTTCCTCTTTTTAAGTAACTTATTTTTTCTCAATTGCTGTCAGGATTCCTGTCATTTGTAACTTTCATCATGATATGTCATGATTATTTTATTTCAGTCAGCCCTGCTTTTGGTTTGTTTAGCTTCATGAGTACATTTTTTACCATGTCATGATATATTAAGGAAGTTTCCTTCTCTCTGCTCTTTTGATTGTTTTGTTTGTTTCTTCCTGTTTTTTTTGTCCAATCACACATAATGTACTTGATGTTGTCCCACAGAATTCTGTGATTTTCTCTAGATTTTCTTGTCTATTTTAAAAATTATTCCTTTACCAAATTAGGTTGAGAGATTTTCTTTAATCTCACTGATGAACTCTCTCTGATTCAATTCTAGTCCATTTGCTCTTTTTTAAAATTAAAAGATCATACTACTGGGGACTCAGTTTATTGTGCCAACCTGGCCGATAAACACATGTGGGGTTAATTGAAGGGCAGAGGGATAAATGGCTCAGTGAGCCTCACCTTTCTAGTTCTCGGGTCTCTTGCTTTGTGGTCACACCAGGGTGCAACTGCTTTCGCAGTTCCCTGCTACAGCCAGCTTGCAAGACAGACTTCCTGCAAGACATCCCCAGGGAGAAGCCACATGAACGTACCCCGATGCAGCCCTGGGTGCTGGAGCACCCACGTGGAGACCACTGCCAGCGCTGAGATGCTTACATATTCATTGACTCAGCTTTCCTCTGCAGTCGACATCATTGTGTCTGTTTTGTGAGATGGAGCAGGACTTTGTGGACTGTTATTGGACTAATGGGTTAATGTTGGACTTGTGGGCTTGGGCAGCACTGGGTTGGGATATTTTCTTGTTGCGCACTTAACCTTTACATACAACTCTCTCTTATACACAAGTTGCTTTAGATTTACTTCTCCAAAGTACCTAGACTAATAAAGGGGCTCTTAGAGCTCTTATAACAATCAATACATCAATTGTATCAAGCATATTTGTACATATGTTGCCAAGATTATTTTCTAAACATTTACTTTCTATTTGAGCCCTTACTATTAGACCCCAGGGACTCTCAAGGGGCAGCATTGTACTAGGAGGCCAAGAGGTGCAGTCCTTATGCCCTTGTGATGATACTGGCCTTGCTGTGCCCCAGGGTCAGTTAGCCCCTAGGGCAAGGCAGGGCATGAAGTGAGACCAGTGTTAAGAGCTCCGCTGGTGTAGGCAGTCCCCAAAGGAGAGAGGGCCACCGTTGATCCCAAACCCTAGCGAGGTGATCTCCTGGCTGTCTTTTCAGGCAAGTGGGGGAGATATGTCAGTTACGTGGGCGCTGACAGAAAATGAACCACCCATGTGATGGACATGGGGCTTAGAGGAGCCAGCAGAGAGCAGGCTGCCACGGTCAGGCCTTATCAGGGGTTTAGAGGCCAGGGTCAAAATATCAGTCCCTCTTTTTCCCCATCCCTACCCACCCCACCTTGACCCCTTGATAAATTATAAATTATTATTATTTTCATATCTTAACCAACCACTCTCTCCCGTCACCCTTGGTTTCTGTTGATCGTCCCCCTGGGGTGGGGGTGTGGTTATGTGTCAATCATTGGAGTCACCTTTCTCCTGCCCTCCTGGTATCACTACTTCCATTGTTATTTCTTGATTCAGTGTGTGTCGAGCTCTTATCTGTATCTGTGTACATGTTCTGGTCTAGCCCGCAGTGAAAGGCAGGACTGGAGTCATGGTAGTGGGGGGTGAGGAACCTCAAGGAACCAGAGGAATATTGTATATTTCATTGGTGTTATACTGCATCCTAGTTGACTCATCCCTTGTGACCCTTTTGCAAGGAGATGTTCCATTATCTACAGATGGATTTGGGGGGGGGGGTGTGGGGTGTGTGTGTGTGTGTTTTGGGTCTTCTGATGCCTGTTACCTGATCCCATGTCATGATCACACAGGCTGGTGTGCTTCTTCCATGTGGGTTTGTTTATCAGCTAGACAGCTGCTTGTTTAACCTCAAGCCTTTCAGATCCCAGATGCTATATCTTTTGATAGAAGAGGTACCATCAGCTTTCTTTTTTTTTTTTTAATATTAGCATGGTGTGTTTTATTTTTGCAGTACTTTCACATATCCTGCTCCAATTAGTGATACTTATTTTCCCCAGAGATAAAGAAAACAAGGGAATGGGTTATTAAGCTAAACTGAAATAAGGTATGAATAGCAAACTAGTAAATGTACAAGTAATTTTCTCACATAACACTTGATCACTAGAGTATGAATAGCAGCTTCTCCAACTCTGACACCAAGCGATTACATTTAATGCGATGGAAAGTTAATGTCCAAGCCTGGGTGAGCAGCATCTGACACTTGTCAGAGCCAGTCTTAGTTTTCTGTTGTTGTTGTGGTCGGGTGCTGTCGAACCAGCTCCACCTCACAGTGACCCTCTAGACAAGAGAGCACACCCCATCCAGTCCTGAACCATCCCCAGTATCGCTCTATTTTTGCATCATTGTTGCAGGCAATCCATCAGCTTTCTTTACCACATTTGCCTGTGCACCCATTTTGTCTTCACCGATCATGCCAGGAGGGTGAGCATCACAACATGCCAGGTTCTTAGAACAAAGTATTCTTGTATTGAAGGCAGGCCCTGAGCAGAGACCTAAAGTCCATCTACTACATCAATGCCTTGCCATATATGATGTACATAGACCAATATCTCTATTTTTATGAATTAATGTATTTACATAGGTACACACTTATGCTTATACTTCTATCTATAGCTTTGCTTCCTAGATCTTTCCTGTTTCTTTTTACCTTTCTTCTACCTCACCATCACACTCACCCTTCTTCCACCTTAGTAGTTCTTCTCAGCTAAATTGCTGTTACCCCAACACCACCAGGATCTCTTTATGTCCTCCTCATTGTTGATTTTAATTCCTTAGTTATTCCCCTGTCTTTGGCGTTGTTTGCTTACCACTCCCTTCCCCTGCCTCCTTCTACTCGCAAAGTCCTTTGCTCTTCTAATGCGTTATCTGTTTCTCTCATCTTAGTATTAATCTTCTGAATTTCTCTTTGCTGTGGTGTACAGTTTCTAGTTTCAATTGATGTGTTATTTTAGTGCTTTCCTGAATTACTCTAAAGTGTGTGTGTGTGTGTGTGTGTGTGTTCAGTTTTTCTTTAGCTTCGCAATCTTTCCTTTCTCCCGGTTCATTGATAGTATAAAAGTATAATTTTTAATAGTTTATCAGGTAATTTCAATGCCTTTTCTTCCTGAAAAAAGGTCTTCTAGCTCTATATTGGTCATGTGCTTCAGCTGTTCTGTCTTGTTTCTTCATATAAACTTAAATTGCCTTTGCCACTGAGATGTTGTAGTATTAGTGTTTTTGTGTTTAATTGATCTTAGTATCTTGAGACTGCAGACACTCCACCTATCTACTGGTTGTTGTAAAGGATAATTTGAGAATGTGTGTGGTACTGTTTGTTGTTATTATAGCACAGTTAGCAATGGTTTCTTTGGTGGTCTCACTTACGTAAAGATGATCAGGTGGTACAGGATTATGTAGTGTCTGTCACTGTATAGGTATGACTACAGTCATAGAGGTGGCTAGGCCTGCGATTGCTGTCCACTGTCAGGTAGAACAGGAAGGGACAAAAAAAATTGCCAACGAAGAAATAATTTTTGAAAAAGAAACCAGCAAGAGACAGCGGACAAACAAGAGCAAGTGAAAGGAATTTAATAACTAGAAGTGTGTGTGTGTGTGTGTGTGTGTGTTTCAAAAACCAAGGTAGAAAAAAATAAAAGAGAAGCTAATCAAAATATAAAAAAGGAAAGGAAGGGAACTGGAAAAGTAAATTAAAATGGAAAGAATAGAAGTAGAAGCAGAAATAAAGAAGAAAGCAGAGTGCAGAAGTGATTAAAATAAATAAAAGGAAGTGAAGGAAAAGGAAAAACAAAGAGAAAACTTGGGGTGAGGACCTTTTTGTATAGGTCACAGCCTCTAGGGGGTTGAATATTGATTCCAGATGGAGCTTGGCAGGCCTATCTGTTTTCTGTGGTCCACGCACCTGATCCAGTAGGGTGTTTTTACAGCTTAGGTGATAGCTGAGAGGAATCTTTCTGGTGGAGAAGCAGCTGGGTCAGAATGGCTAATCATGGGGGAACTTTCCACGTGTCCAAGAGCAGCGAGGGATCCAGCATTGTATTTTTTGCTAGTGCTATGAGGAGAATCTCAAGCATTCCTGGGCATGGGGGTGATAATCCATCTCTAGGCATGGGGATGTTAAACCATGAGGGCATAGCTTTGTCTTCAAGCAGAAATGGACTTACAAGGATATCTCTGTCTGGTGTATGGGTGAAGGTAGGGGCTGGCAATTGTGATATCAGGAGGGTGTGGGAAACAAGTGAGGATCCTTTCTTAGTGCCAGCTACCAATGTGCCAGGCTTCTGTCTGGATGGAATGCGTCAGGCTAGCTGACAATTCACCTGTCTGTTCTTGCACCACTTTTGATTCCCTTCATCTTCTAGTTAGTTTTCAGTCCACTTTTCTATAATTTCTTCTGAAGCTCAAGTTTCCAAGATTACCTAGTTTTACTAGATCTCTTGTATCTTTGTTGTAAGTTGTCTGTATAGTTATTCATTATACCTGATGTCCTTAATACATAAGTTCTTCTTTTTAAAAAAAAAATATATATACTAGTTACACTCCTGGAAAATTCAGGGTTTATTAAAGTTGGGCAAAAAACCACTTCCGTGTTTACAAGTTTCTTATTGAATTTAATTTAAACTATACAATTCATTTAAGTAATTCTGATTAAAATACCAATAGCTTTAACAAAATTTGAATAAAGCAATAAATATAGTAAAGTTAACTTAATTCCTTATTAACTACTTGTTACTGTTGAGTTGATTATGATCTATCACTGTTGGAATTTTAAAATAAGCTATTAGTTTGTTTTTTATTGATGTAAAATATAATCCAAGAGGTTATTTTCCAATAATTTCTTTTCTGTGTCCCTTTTTTCCCTCAGCATTTTTTACCTCGTTGGAAGTGTGAACAGTTAATCAGACAAGGAATTCTGGAACATGTGCTGTCATAGCTTCACATTTAGACAGAGTCCAGCTCTTGGAGACATCTGTACATCTTTCCATCTACCTGACACCACTGTTTAATTGTTAAAATTACAGGCATTCTTTATGTAAAACCAGAATTACTTGACTACATAGT
This sequence comes from Tenrec ecaudatus, assembly GCF_050624435.1. Lineage (NCBI taxonomy): Eukaryota > Metazoa > Chordata > Mammalia > Afrosoricida > Tenrecidae > Tenrec > Tenrec ecaudatus. The sequence goes on along the minus strand of NW_027458501.1, from coordinate 141,894 downwards.
TTTAGTGCTCATTTCTAAGAATTTATTAGAATCCTAAGAATTCTCACCCTTGCAGTAATCTCTATCCATGTATATAACATTTTATATTAGTGGTTTGTTAATTACCTTTGAGTCTTTTTCCTCTTTTCCCCCCAAACACAGTTGCATTTGGCTGTACAAGAAGAAGGCAGACCCTCATGGGTCTTACATTCGGCAGGGATGCTGTAGCATTCCTGGTGAAGCCAAGAAGCCCAATATTCTTGAATATTTATTAATGTTTCACACAAGCAAGTTACGATGATGTGTAAGACCTCTTGCTATATTTAATGTGTAACCACAATTGTTTATCATCTGATTTGCGAAGGCAGACAGTAATGGCTAGCCTGGCACATGACTATCAATAAACTTGTGCATCAGCAACAACTAAATGCCATAAGCAAGGTAGCTTAAAACAAAGGGAAGTTTATTCTCGGTTCTGGAGGCCAGAAATCTGAAGGCAAGTGTTGACAGCACCTTGTTCTCTCTCTGAAATAAGGGAGGTCCGTATATCGTTTTTCTCAGCTTTTGGGAACTGCCAGCAATTCTTAGAGTTGCTTAGCTTGTAGTCAATCATTCATTATCTATTTACTTGTGTTTTTGGATTCAAATGCCTTTTAAAGATACCAATCACCATTTTGAAATAACAGTGAAAGCAAATAATAATTTATAAGTGTATGTATATATATAGGTAGATATGAGTTGAACCGGTGGTCTGTGGGAGTATACCTGTGTGGCAGGGACTATTTTGATATACTTATTTGTACTGTAAATATGTCAATATGTCCACGTATGTGATAGAGCATACAGGGTACAAAGTTATGAAAACTTATTCATGTCCAAAAACACCTTCAAGTTCTGAGGCACTGGACTGGAAGGGTAAAGACCATAGTTTGGAGACTGTCTAGGTCAATTGGTGTAACAGTCTTTAAACCGAATGTTTTGCATTTTATTTGGATGAGTAGCAGTTACAGGGAGTCTTATAAGCTTGCGTGGTGACCAGTTAAGTTCCAACTGTTAGTCTCTTTCCATTTGGAAAACAGTTGAAATCAAAGACCCAAACAATTAGGTTAAAGAACTATTGGACCACATGAACTCCTACCTCCTGAGGGGTACCAACTCCCACAATCAAACGGGTCCAGTTGTGTAATTGAGGGGTAAAATTAAAGAGACAACAGACAAAATAAAGTATACAATTGCTCACCTTCAGGACGGCCATGATCTCAACAGCCAGGTCCACACACAGAGAGAAAATGTATCATATTTCTAATCATGCTGTATATACATTTTGAGGACATTCAAGCCCCCTAGTGACAGGTAACCATATGCGTAACAGGAAGGGGCTGTACAATAGGTTTATGCGTGACAGAAAGGGGACGAGCTAGGAATACACACACAATAGGAAGGGGGAAACACTGGGGATACACCTGTGACAAGATACCCGCTAAGCAGCTGACCTCCAAGTGTACAGTCATTTACCATGTGTCATAATAAGGTTGTGACAACCTGGGGAAAACCTTTCTGTATCCCACAACCTCTCTAACCTTAAGACGAGGAGAACTGGAAGGTTCCTGGCTACCACTCTAGTAAAAATCAAAGATCCTGAACAGAGTAGGAGAGAAAAGACCAGCTTCACTGGTCTGATAAAGACAGGTAGAGAATCCCCTCTCCCCCTAAGACTATAACCCTTAAACATCCGTCAAACCTGAAAATGAACCTATTCCCAGAGATCATTTTTATGCCATACTGGACAGACCTGTAAAATAGTAACACTTGTGAGGACTCATGAGAACAAAGTATACTGACAATCATATGAGAAGAAATGTTGCTAAAAGCCAAGTTCAGAAGGCAGGAAGAGGGTGAAATGGGAACCCAAAAAGAATGTTTAAGGGATTACAACTAATGTCACAAAAGAAACAAATTAAGAATTGTTGAATGCGAAACTAATTCTGTAAACAGGTACAATGATGAAGTGTTCTTTAATTAAATAAAAACTTAGTATTAGATTGTTGTTGCTGTGCATGTTGGGTGCTGTTTAAGATTTTCAACTCAGCAACCCCATAAGTGTTTGTTGGGGCTGTAGTTTTGGTCATCTCTACTATATTTTAAATTATGAAATGATGAAATGTTAAGTAAGTGAGTAAAGCTTTTCCAAAAAGTCATGTGGAAATAGAACTAAAAGATAATCAAGAAGGACTTCTGCCAAGATTAAATAGACACCGAGAGATTGAGACAGAGTCACAGAACAGAGGCAGGGTTCAGACAAAAATGAGTGAAAGAGAAAGATTTTATTGAGGGAAAAGAACTCCCAGATGGATTCCGCAACCCAACAAGAATAGGTTAAGGAAGTCGCGCATGGTGCTAGGGTGGCAGGATATATACATATTATATGAGCTTAAAGGCATATGGGCCGGTAAGGGGAAGGGAGGTTCTTTGTACTGCGGCTGCAAGTTTCGGAGCAGGAGATGACCTGTCCATAAATCATCTTGTTCTCAGCAAACTTGCTTCCTGGCACGCTGGGGGGGAGTCTGTGTTCTGCCCGGGGGTAAGCTTTGTGACATGCTGGAGGCAGCTGCTTTGAAGTTCAGCAGGTCATTTGTCTTCTTGAGAGGCTGGTGCAAGGGGCTGCCTGGTCCGGACCTGGCCCAAACAGACACACTACCAAGATCCTGTACAAGAAATATGTGAAAGACCAAATAAAACACGAATGAAAATCCAGGGACCCTCAGTTTTAGAGGAGAGGATAGAGAGATTATTTGAATGCTGACTACAAGAAGCTGAATAAAATCTAAATATGAAGACACGAGACTAGTAAATTCTCAACTGACATTACAGCACATCCATTATGAAAATTGTGTTTAATGTGAAATCATCACTATAATCAACATTGGAAGATTTTCTTCTTGTACCCATTGCTGTTGAACATTATGAAGTTTTGTGAACAGGGTTTGATCAGAACAATGAGCTGACAACTGCCCCATATCAATAGCTGGCAGCCCAGGTGCCCAGCCCTCCCCCTCCCCCCACCCATTTACCATAGGAGTTCTACCTACAGGTGGGGGCCACTTTTTGACTAATGATAGTGGCCAACATCTTCTAAATCTGTTCTCAACTGCACTCCGCAGTGAACAGAGAATTATAGTCATTCCCGTTCTGTGTCACACCCATAAGGAGACAGGTGCTTAGCACCTAACAACATATAATCACCAATTAAGTACAAATAGTACCATTACAGTACACTGAAAAATTCAATTTCATTTCACCCAAAGAAACAATTCACCAAAATAAAGATCTAGAAGCCCTTTCTAAGGAAGAAATGTCATGGGAACTTCCTAATAGTTAATAATTGGGCATTTTACATAGAGAATATTGCAAGGCAAACAAAACTTTGGGAAAATTCAGGGACGACTACAATAACAAAATTAATGAAACATTAGAAATTATACCAACACAGCAAATTAAAATCCAAAAGATTACAGAAGTAGGTAGCATTGAAGGTAAGTCAATGAAATGTAATCAAGAAGAAACATTCATCAAGAGAAGACAAAGCTCATTAAGCTGATCATTTTTAGGTGCTATTTAGTTGGTTCCTCATAGCAACCCAGTGTACAAAAGAGCAAAATACTACCGTCCTGTGCCTCTTCACAATTAGGTTTGAACTTGTAACCATTTTATCAGTCCATTGTGAGAATCTTTTTTACTACCCTATTTTAACAAGTCTGATGTCCAACAACTTGAGACAATATGTTCAAAGTATGTGAAATGAAATCTTGTCATCTTTACCATTAAGGATCATTCTAGCTGTATTTGTTCTAGAATACTTGTTCTGCCTGTCCCTGGTCTTCTCACTGTTCTTCATCAATACCATGATTCAAATGTATCCATTCTTCTCTGGTCTTAATGCCCAAATGCCACACTCTCTTGGGTCAGACAGGTCTCAGTCTCAAAGTGACTCCCTTGCTCTTCAACACTAAAATGTCTTGTGCAGCAGATTTGCCCAGTGCAATACTGTTTGTTTTCTTGACTGCTCCTTCCATGGGCATTGCTTGTCAATCCAAGCAGAATGACATTTTAGATAATATTAGTCTTTACCATAATGTTGACTACTGATTATAAGGGTTTTGGTTTCCTTTGCATTGAGTTGTATTCCATACTGAAGATTGCAACCCTTGATCTTCATCAGCAAGTGTTTCAGGTCCTCACCTGTAGCAGTTGAGGTGTCATCTGTATATTGTAAGTTGTTAATAAACACTCTCTCCAATCCTGGGCCTGTCTTCATATGTTCTTAGAATATTATTTCACCATATATTTTGATTAAATATGGCGAAAGAAAGCAGCTCTGACATGAATATTAGCTGCTTTTAAACAGCCCCATATTGTTCTATTCCAATGAATGCCTCAAATACCACTTGGTTTGTACAGGGATGATCAAGGGTTGAGGAATTCCCATTTTTCCAAATGTGATCAATAGTTATGATCTATGTACCCTGTTACCTTTACAACGCAAGTAGCAACAGTTGTTATCTTTGTTCAGCCAAGATCCATCTCATATAATCAATGATAAATCCTTTGTTCCACATCCTCTCCTGAATCTGACTTGAATTTCTGGCAGCACTCTGTTGATTGTAACCATTGATGAATTTTTTTCAGCAAAAGTTTATTTAACAGATATTAATATAAGAAGTTTGATAACTTCTGCAGTCTGTTGTGTCACCTTTCTTTGACGTAGGCACAGATTTTCAGTTGGCCTTGTAACCTTGTGCCAAATTTCTTAGGCATAGACGAGCCTGTATATTACTTCGCTGAGGAAACATTTCCATTGACCAATTGCAGGAACTTTATTTTTTGCGAATGCCTTTGATAGGGCTTGGACTTCTTCCTTCAATACCATTGGTTTTTGATCAGAAGTTACCTCTTAAAATAGCTGAATGTACTTTTCAGTACAGTGAGTGTTCTTCCCATCATCTTTGGGTACTTCCTGCTTTGTTCAATATTTTGCCCATAGGAATCCTTAATGTTTAACTCAAGGCTTGGATTTTTTTTTTCAGTCCTTCAGCATGAGATATGTTGAGTGTGTTCTTCCTTTTTGGTTTTCTAACTTCAAGTCTGCATATTTGATACTTTGTCTCATTAATCTGCCCTTTGTGATTTTCTGTGAACTTCATTTCTTAAATTTATTACAGTTGATCTATGATCAACTGCAAGTTTTAGGGTCTCTTCTGATATCTGCTTTATTTTCTTTTTATTGGCATATTGCTTTCTTATTATATAACCTTGTCATTTATTTCATCCCACAGCATATCAGTTGTCATCAGTGTTGTTAATATTTAATGCTGTTCTTGATGTGTCTATAAAATTGAGGTGGGATATATGCAAGGTCATATTGGGGCTTTTGTGGGCATGTTTTAATTTTCAACATCAACCTGAACTTTTTTGTGAGGAATTGATGTTCTGTTTCACAGTCAGCCTTTTGGCTGCTATTACTGAGCTTCTCTGTCATCTCTTCCCATGGAGGTAGTCAGTATGAGACCTATCTATACATTCTGTATGCTGTCTATCCAAGTACACATTATGTTGTTGAAAAAGGTATTGCATTTAAGTCCATCTCAGCAAATTCTATCATGCAATCAGCAACTTTTGTTTCTCTGAAGCCATAGTTTCAAACTATTGTCCCTCTTTGTTCCAGCTCTCATTCCAATTATCAATAATGCATCTTGATTATATTTGTGATCAGTTCAGACTGAAGTTGGTAGAATTCAATTTCTTTATTCTTAAATTAGAATAATAGTCATACTAATTGGGCTTCCTTGTAGGTATATAGATATTTTCATATTACAGAAAGCATTGTACTTTAAGTTTTGAAATTCTCTTTAGCCCACATTCACACAATTCAATAGTTCAGTCATATCAAGAAGAATTGTACAATCATTACCACAATTTCAGAATATTTTCTCTATACCCCCCCACTGCCATGGTTAAATCATCTTTAAATTGAGTTGTGTAATCACCTTGAGTCCTAGTACTCACTCCCCCTCCCGCCTTCATTGTTTACTCCCGAAATAGCCTCCCCCTCCCCAATCCCTGCTCACCCACCCCTATATCTCCTAGAAACCCTTTCATCAGTTAACTATATTTATCCACTCCTGTGCTTCAACTGGTAAATCCAACAGAAATAATAACAAAAAATAAAATGATATGGATAAGACAATAATATATAAAGACAAATAAAAAGCACCAACATCATTTCTTTTTTCCTAACCCACCACCATCAATATTTTAAAGGCCAGGGAAGAAGTTTTTATCATGGAGTAAGCAAGAGATCCTTACACCTAGAACAAATTCAGGATGGATCTAGAAGGTCAACTGATCAAATCCCAAGTTTGATCCAGCATAATCAGGATGACAATGATTTTTGTTTGGTAGTAAGTGTTTCAGACCTTTGCCTGTAACTAGAGATCTGCCAGTGGCTTAATTTGTCTTGATATTCTGCAGATGGATTTTGGGCTCCCACTGTCCTCCATAGCCTTCCACAAATTGGGTGTTCATAATTTTAGGTCTGATATTACTTCTTTCATCATATTTGAGTTTATTGTCATCTTTGACTCATACGAGCTGGTTTTCTTCCATGTTGGCTTAGTGGACTCCTTACTTAGATGGTTTTTATTTGAATACACACCTTAAAACCACAAACACGATTCCACTTGAGAGCCAAGCACCATCTGCTTTCTCACCACAATGCGTAAGACACTCTTCAGTGATCTTTTCATGTGAGTGAGTATTGAGCAGGGCCATGTTTTCAGAACTGACTATTCTTGGGCTGGAGCTAGAGTTCATTTGGGGCCCATAATCTAGCTGCTTCTCCCGGGGATATTCATGACTCAGGTTTACTGTGGTGGTTGTGTGTTAGTCCAGGTAGAGAGATCCAGGGAGACACTCGTGTATAAAAAAGAACTTTATATAAAAGAGCAACTATATATTGAGAAAACATCCCTGCCCAGTCCAGATCAAGTCCATAAGTCTGATATTAGTCCATATGTCCAATACCAGTCTATAAATTCCTCTTCAGACTCAAGCAACACATGCAATGATGTTGAATGAGGAAAATCACAGGCCAGTGGGTGAAAAATCCGGATCCAGTGGTGGTGGAAGCATCTGAGCGATGTCATGGGTCTCCATATGACTCCTCCATCTCCAGGGCCCTGGCTCCATCGGTGTAGCTCAAAGTGGCTTGTCAACAGGAATGTCTCACAGGGAGACAAACAGAGTGAATCAGATACAGAAAACCTTAAGAGTAGAAACAACATTGTCAGAGATGGTGCCAGAAGATGAGCCTTCAGTCCAGAAGACACTCAGTATGACTCCAGGAGAACTGCCTTCACAAAGTAGAGTCTATTGTGATGTGGGTGGAATACACCCTACATGAGTAAAGCCTTCAGGACCTTCATTTACTGATGGGACATGACTCAAAAGGAGAAGAGATAGCTGAAAACACCAATTACTATATATGCTTGAGTGTAAGCCACGTTTTTTGTTTTTTAATTTTAACAATTTATTAGGGGCTCATACAATTCTTATCACAGTTCATACGTATACATAAATCAATTGTATAAAGCACATCTGTACAGTCTTTGCCCTAATCATTTTTTCTCCTCTTTTCTTTTTTTACATTTTATTAGGGACTCATACAACTCTTATCACCATCCATACATATACATACATCAATTGTATAAAGCACATCCATACATTCCCTGCCCCAATCATTCTCAAGGCATTTGCTCTCCACTTAAGCCCCTTGCATCAGGTCCTCTTTTTTTCCCCCTCCCTCCCCTTTCTCCCGTCCCTCATGTGCCCTTGGTAATTTATACATCGTTATGTTGTCATATCTTGCCCTATCCGGAGTCTCCCTTCCCCCCTTCTCTGCTGTCCCTCTCCCAGGGAAGAGGTCACATGTGGATCCTTGTAATCAGTTCCCCCTTTCCAACCCACTCACCCTCCACTCTCCCAGCATCGTCCCTCACACCCTTGGTCCTGAAGGTATCATCCACCCTGGATTCCTTGTACCTCCAGCCCTCATATGTACCAGTGTACAGCCTCTGTCCTATCCAGGCCTGCAAGGTAGAATTCGGATCATGGTAGTTGGGGTGAGGAAGCATCTAGGATCTGGGGGAAAGCTGTGTTCTTCATCGGTACTACCTCACACCCTAATTAACCCATCTCCTCGCCTAAACGCCTCTATGAGGGGATCTCCATTGGCCGACACTTGGGCCTTGGGTCTCCACTCTGCACTTCCCCCTTCATTTAATATGGTATATATATACATATACATATACACATATATACACATACATACACACACTTATATCGTTGTTTGTTTTTTTTTTTGCATGATGCCTTATACCTGGTCCCTTGGCACCTCGTGATCGCACTGGCCGGTGTGCTTCTTCCATGTGGGTAAGCCACGTTTTTCAGCACATTTTAATGTAATTTTTGTGGTAAAATTAGGTGCTTCGGCAGATATTCAGGTCATATACTTGAGTATATACAGTAATGGAACTTAGAATGTAGGGATTTAGGAAAATTGAGAGTTGTAAAAAATGAAATGGAAGACAGCAATAGATATTCGTGGTGTTAGTGAACCAAAATGGACTAGCATTGGCCATTCTGAATCTAAATGTAGCTTGCTGAGAATGATAGATTCAAGAGTAATAGTGTTTCTTGCATTGTCAAAAAGGACATTTCAAGATCTAGAGTATAATGCTGTCTGCGATGCAAAATCTATCCTCATATATGGAAATCCAAACAATTGTGATTATTCAAATTTACATACCAACCATTCAAGCTAGTGATACAGAAATTGAAAATTTCTACCTATGTACCTATGTCTCCATTCTGTAATTTATCAAACATGGGAATACTGCATAGTTTAAAATCATGAAAGGTGTTAGTCAGGTTTATACTGTCTTACCATACTTACTCAATCTGTATGATTAGCTCAATTATATAAAGAATGTGACACCAGAATTGGAGGAAGGCATATTAACAAACTGCAATATGCGGATGACACAACCTTGCTTGCTGAAAATGAAGAGAAATGGAAGCACTTGCTGATGAAGGTCAAGGATTGCAGCATTCAGTATGGGTTACTACTCTATAAGGTAAACCAAAATACAACTGGACCAGTAGGTAACAGCATGATAAATGGAGAAAAGGTTGAAGTTGTCAAGGATTTTGTCTTGATTGGATCCACAATCAATGCTCATGGATGCAGCAGTCAAAGAAATCAGAAGACATGTATTTGGGTAACTGAATATTTTGAGTACCAAGTTGCGCCTGACCATGCCGTGGCATTTTTTTTCTTTTTTTACATTTTATTAGGGACTCATACAACTCTTATCACCATCCATACATATACATACATCAATTGTATAAAGCACATCCATACATTCCCTGCCCCAATCATTCTCAAGGCATTTGCTCTCCACTTAAGCCCCTTGCATCAGGTCCTCTTGTTTTTTCCCCACTCCCTCCCCTTTCTCCCCTCCCTCATGTGCCCTTGGTAATTTATACATCGTTATGTTGTCATATCTTGCCCTGTCAGGAGTCTCCCTTCCCCCCTTGTCTGCTGTCCCTCTCCCAGGGAAGAGGTCACATGTGGATCCTTGTAATCAGTTCCCCCTTTCCAACCCACTCACCCTCCACTCTCCCAGCATCGTCCCTCACACCCTTGGTTCTGAAGGTATCATCCACCCTGGATTCCCTGTGCCTCCAGCCCTCATATGTACCAGTGTACAGCCTCTGTCCTATCCAGGCCTGCAAGGTAGAATTCGGATCATGGTAGTTGGGGTGAGGAAGCATCTAGGATCTGGGGGAAAGCTGTGTTCTTCATCGGTACTACCTCACACCCTAATTAACCCATTTCCTCGCCTAAACGCCTCTATGAGGGGATCTCCATTGGCCGACACTTGGGCCTTGGGTCTCCACTCTGCACTTCCCCCTTCATTTAATATGGTATATATATACATATATACACATACATATACACATATATACACATACATACACACACTTACATCTTTTTTTTGCATGATGCCTTATACCTGGTCCCTTGGCACCTCGTGATCACACTGGCCGGTGTGCTTCTTCCATGTGGGCTTTTTTGCTTCTGAGCTAGATGGCCGCTTGTTCACCAAGCCTTTAAGACCTCAGACACTATCTCTTTTAATTCCTGGGCACCATCAGCTTTCTTCACCACATTTAGTTATGCACCCATTTGTCTTCAGCGATCCTATCATGGAGGTGTGCAATCAATGATATGATTTTTTGTTCTTTGATGCCTGGTAACTGACCCCTTTGGAACACCTCGATCACACAGGTTGGTGTGTTCTTCCATGTGGACTTTGTTGCTTCTGAGCTAGATGGCCACTTGTTTATCTTCAAGCCTTTAAGACCCCAGTCACTACCTCTTTTGATAGCCGGGCACCATCAGCTTTCTTCACCACATTTACTTGTTCACCCACTTTGACTTCAGCCGTTGTGTCGGGAGAGTGAGCATCATAGAATTCCAATTTAATAAAAGAAGGTATTCATGCATTGAGGGAGTGTTTGAGTAGAGGCCCAAGGTCCTTCCGCCACCTTAATACTTGACTTATAAATATAGACACATAGATCTATTTCCCCATCCTCCTATATATATTTGCATGTACATGTATTTATCTAGACCTCCATGAATGCCCTTTGACTCCTAGCTCTTTCCTCCATCTCCCTTGACTTTCCTCCTGCCCTACTACCATGCTTCGTCGCCACCTGGGCTAGAGTATACCTCTTCTCTAAGCAACCTTACCCTTGATCATTTCCCACCAGGCCTGCCACTCCCCCTTCTCTACCATTTGGGGTCCCATGTTTTTCCCTTGTCCCTGGGTTTGTTAACACCACTTCCTTATACCCCTCTACCCCCCCACCCCAAGTCCCCCCGGAACTGTCGGTCCCGTTGTTTTTCCTCCAGATAGTTCATCCAGCCTGTCCTATTCAGACAGACCTGTGGAGACACTAACATGCACGAAAACAAGACAGAGGAAAACAAAGCAACAGTATACAACCAGGCAACAAAACAACAAAAACAAACCACTGACAAAGAACAGAACAAAACAGTTCACAAGAGAAAAACTTGTAGTTAGTTCAGGGATCGTTTGCTGGCCCTTAGGAGCGTCTTCCAGTCCAGTCTTTTGGGGGCCATGGCATTTTTAATCATCTCATTCACATGTAAAAATTGGACATTGATTAAGGAAGATCAATGTAGAATCGATGTATTTGAATTATGGTGCTTGTGAAAAATATTGGAAGTAATTGGACTGCCAAAAAACAACAACAAATCTGTCTTGGAAGAAGTACAGCCGGAATGCTCCTTAGATACAAGGATGGCAAGATGTTGGACATTGGACAGGTTTTCAGTAGAGACCAGTCCCTGAAAGAATGCTTGTTACAGAAAAGGCACAGCAAAAAAGATGGATTGACATGACTGAAATCATAGGCTCAAAGAGAAAACGTGTGTAAGGATGACACAAGAAACAAGCACTGTTTCCTTATGTTGTCGATAGGGTCACCGAGTCTGAACTGACTGGGTGGCACCTAACAAAACAAGATTGAATATATGCCATCAGTTATATCTATTTTTTATGTTCAAATAAATCTTTATTTTTTTAAATCATTTTATTGGGGGCTCATACAACTCTTATCACAATCCATAGCACATCAATTGTGTCAAGCACATTTGTACATTCGTTGCCCACATCATTCTCAAAACATTTGCTCTCCACTTAAGCCCTTGGCATCAGCTCCTCATTCCCCCCCCCACCCGTCGCTGCCCTCTCTCTCATTAACCCTTGGCAATGTATTATTTTGTAATATCTTGCACTGTCCAACATCGCCCTCCACCAACTTTTCTGTTGTCCATTCCCCAGGGAGGAGGTTATATGTACATCCTTGTAATCGGTTTCCCCTCCCCCCCCCTCCTTCCACCCTCCTGGTATCCCCACTCTCACCACTGGTCCTGAAGGGATCATCTGTCCTGGATTCCCTGTTTTTCCAGTTCCTATCTGTACCAGTGTACATCCTCTCATCTAGCCAGATTTGTAAATTAGAATTGGGATCATGATAGTGGTGGGGAAGGAAGCATTAAAGAACTAGAAGAAAGTTGTAAGTTTCATTGTTGCTACAATGCACCCTGATTGGCTGTCTCGCCCCACCCCCCAACCCTTCTGTAAGGGGATGTCCAGTTGTCTACAGATGAGTCTCTCTTGGTTCCCTAATCTGCACCCCCCTCGTTCACAATGATAATATTTTTTGTTCTTTGATGGCTCCTACCTCATCCCTTTGACACCTCATAATCCCACAGGCTGGTGTGCTTCTTCCATGTGGGCTTTGTTGCTCCTCAGCTAGATGGTCGCTTGTTTACCTTGAGTCTTTAAGACCTTAGACACTATATCTTTTGCCACCATCAGTTTTCTTCACCACATTTGCTTATGCACTCATTTGTCTTCATTGATTGTGTTGGGAAGGTGAGCATCATGGAATGCCAGTTTAATAGAACACAGTGTTGCATTGAGGCAGTACTTGAATGGAGGCCCAATGTCTATCTACTACCTTAATACTAAACTTTGAGGGCCCCCCAGTCCCTTCAAACCTTGTGGATCTGTGCCTACTTATCTTTATGATGCGCCTCCTGCGACCCAGCAGTGTTGAATTTCCCTCTTACTAGCTCTCCTGGGTTGATTTCTGTGGAGTCCCTCTGGTATGTGTTACTCAGTCACCATCTTCCCTCCAAGATAGTTTTTTTAAAAAACATTTTATTAGGGGCTCATACATCCAAGATAGTTTTTATTGATTGTGTTATTAAACTTTTTTTGGTCTTCATTGCCTTTTTTCTTGACATTTTTTTTTCTTTGAGAGTGGTGTATTGAAGTCTTCTGTTCTTACTGTCGATGTGTCTTGGTCCTTTTTCAATTCTATGAGGATCTGATGTATTTCAAAGGTATTTCATTGAGTGCATAGATGACTATTAAAGTTATGGTTTTCTGAGCTATTTTTCCCTTTATCAGTATGTAGTATTCAATCTTTTCTCGTTATGTTGTTTACCTTGAAGTTTATCTTCTTGGAGATTAATATTGTTACCCCTGCTGAGTTTTGTTGCTGTTTGCTGGGTATGCTTTTGTTCCACCTCTGATTTTTAATTTCTTCAAGTCTCTGTTTGTGAGGTGTTTTTCTTGTAGGCAGCATATTGATGGGGCTTGCTTTCTTATCCATTCAGCTTCTCTCTGTCTCTGTACTGGTGTATTTAGTACATTAACATTCAGTGAAATTATTGACATGTATGTGTATTTGTTTCCACCATTTTGGTTTATATATGCGTGTGTTGTGTGTTTGGATGTGTATTGTGTTCAGTTTCTTTGTTCTTCCTGTGTGGTTCCCTTGCTCTGGGTGTTGTTCCGTGTGTGCTGGTTTTTGTGAGGAATTGTCTTGAATGTTGGTTTCAGGTTTGTGTGTTGTTGCTGTTGGTTTTTTTGGCCACAGTACTTCATTGAGTATTTTTTGTAATGGTGGTCTTGCTTTTGGCTTTTCTTGTCTTGAAATAATTGTATTATACCACCATATTTAGTTGCTGAACCTTTGTGTGTAATTGATCTTTTTCTCTAGGTGCTTTTAGATTGTTTGTTGTTTCCGTTCTGATGTTTGACATCTTGACTACAATATGCCGTGGAGTTTGCCTTTTAGAATCTCTCCTGGCTGGGGTTCTTTTGGCTTCCTAAATAATCGTCTTTTTCTCTTTTAGACATTGAGCAAAGTTCTTTGGCTGGCGCTCTTGGACTATTCTCTGTGTGGATGTAACTTTGTTTGTTTCTTCCTCTTCTGGAATTCCTACAAGATGCAGGTTGTTCCTCTTAATGGTGTCCCACATTATTATCAAGCTTTTCTCAGTCTCTTTTGCATTTTTTGGTTATTTGTCCTTCCTTTAGATTGGAATCTATAGATTTGTCTTTCAGTTCACTAATTTGGGTTTCTATCTCTTCAATTCTGTATCTCTATTTTTTTTACAGCCTCCCGCTTTTCCTTTATAGCAGGGGTGTCAATCTGGCCCTGTCGGCCGCATGTAGCCCCTGAGGAGCTTTTTTTGTGGCCTGCGATGCTCCGAAATAAAATGAAAATAGAAAAAAAATTGTTATGAAGAAAATAGCACTTAGGGGAGATCGAGGCAATACCGTACACACAATTCCCTCGTTAACCCTTTATCTGAAGATGAGTATACATGTGGCCCAGTGCTTTTTGGGGGGCCTGTGGATGTGTATAAATGCACTGACCTAGTTCCAGTGATGATTGGAAGCGATCTGTCTGCCACTCTCAGTGTCACATAATGTAAAGAGATCCCAATAGTGAAAAGGTGAAAAATAGCACTCTGGGTTGTGCTGTTATGATCATACCTAGCAGCAGTGCTAGTGACCATTTTTAGAGGGAAGCCATTACAATTGTGCATCACGTTTGTCAGCTGCCCAAATCTTGGTGTTTTTTATTAGTTACCTTGTTATATTTTCCGGTCACAACATAAGACGTAGTGAAAACTAGTAGAAGGAAAGCACTGTCAAGTTAAGGGTAAAACAATAATTTTAGTTTTATAAATACATTAAATAAAATAAATATTTAAATAAAAGCTATTATAGTATTTTAATTATCCTATCCATATTCCTGAATCCTCACTTCAAAATAGAAATTGAACAAAATTTGTAAATGTGATGTGGCCCATGTGAATCTTGCCTGTTGCACCAAATGGCCCGCTTTTTAATTGAGTTTGACACCCCTGCTTTGTAATTCTGCTATTTATTGTAGTGTTTGATTTTTGTGTTTCTGTTTGTTTCTCTAATGAGGTTATAGCTTTTCTATTGTTTTATTTTTCCTTTCAGACTTCTTTCAGCTGTTGCATGAGCACAAACATCATTCTTTACATTCTTTTTCTGGGAAATCCATAACTTGTACAGTTTCAGGTATTACATTTAAGTCTGATTGCTATTTGGTTATTTGTTTATGTTTCTCTTGTTTTGTGTGTGTGTGTGTGTGTGTGTGTGTGACTAATATCTTCTGTTGTTTCCTTGTCATCTTGGAGTCTATTGGGAGTGTTATGTAGGCGATGTTATTTGGAACTGGTTAACTCTATTAGCTGGTGCAGTAGAGGGCTAATGGATAGTTTGTATTAAGTGTCTGAGGGAGGTTGCTAATTTATGTGTTAAGGGAGTCATATGAAATTTGGGGAGGAAATGTTATGAGTGTTGGGAGAGTGAAAGAAGCAGTAGGTTAAAAAAGAGGGTGGAGGATCAGGTAGTGTTATATAGTAGGTTAAAGGAAGGGGTATTTGGCCCTGAAATGCCTCATTTGCAACGATGGATCAATGGGTACTAGTATTTGAGAGCAAAAACAATTTTAAATATTGTGATAGTAGTATTAGTCTTTGGTTTTATGAGTCTGAAAATGTAAGAAAAATTTTGATGATCAGTACAGTGAAACTAAAAGACAGGTTAATGATGTTATGAAGTAAAACTTTGGATATTTAGACTAAATAAAGGAAAATGAAAGAAAAGGGGTAAGAGATGACAGTTTTAATAATAGTAATAGGAAAAATCATACTAGCATAAGATGCAGGAGAGCTGTTAATGTATGTTTGTCCGGGACACTAAGCTTCACACAGAGCTTAGTCTCTGTTGTGGGTGCGAACTAGTAGGTAGATGGGGTGTTAGGGGTCTAGGAAATAAACCAATGAGATCGGAAGGAAAAAACATAAAGTAATATATCATACAAATGATATATATAAACTCCCTTATATAAATTCCTTGCCTGGGCTTGTAAAACCTGTTCTGCCTGCCAAACCTGCTCCAGCTTCTTGTTTTGTGATGCAAATACTTAGTCAATGAGTCAGGTGTATGCAATCCAGGTATGTGTAACAAGTAATATGAAAATAAATCCTCAGAGTGGCCCAATTATTTAAGGTACCAGGCCTTTGGGGTGTCTTCCGATCAGGGGTTGTGCTGAGTGGTACCTCAGGAGGGGGCTGGAGCTCTTGGTGTTAATCACTTAACACCTGCTTTCAGCTGCCCTGTTCTCAGCCCTGTGAGGCTCAGTAAGCTGTGAAGTACCCACTACTAGGAGTGAGTCCTAGATGGGGGATCTCCACTGGCAGTCTTCTGGTCTTGGCAGGAAGCCAAAGAAATTTATATTTTTATTTTCCCTGGTCCCAGTCTGGTCACTTCGAATTATGATCCTTTTGCTCTATCACACCCCACTGGCACGTACCCCCCACCCCCTCAGCTAGCTTCCCAATTCAAAGACCCGGGAATCTCCCCTCAGGCGGCCGAGGAGATGCCCTAAGCGGTTCTAATTGGCTGGTGTTTCTGCTCTCTCGTTGTAGTCTATTTGTGTCTACATATCTTTATGGTGACAATCCTGTGGTCTGGAAGTGCTATCCCTTTCAGTAACTCTTTTGCGCTGTTCTCTGCAGTGTGTGCTGCTTGGTCATCCTCCTCCTCCCAGCTGCCCCTCAATCCCCTCTCAGGTGCTGCTTATCTCCTCTTGCTGCTCTCATTGTCTTTCTTATTTGAAAGTTCATATCCCCTAGGAGGAGTCATCAGGCTGTAACCTGTTTGATAGGTGGGCCTAGTGCTACAGTTTCCCACAGGGTCACGTTGACATAACATCTAACTGCCACAACAGCTAAAGGCAAACTGCTTGTGCTGCTCCTTTAAAACTGGAATTGAGAAAAACACATTTGCCCAATTAGTAGCTGCTATCAGATACTAGAAGAGATATTAATCTACTCAAGCAATAAAACCATTTCTGGGACAGCAGCTGCAATTGGAGTCACCACCTGGATAAGTTTCCAGGCACCCCCTGCCATTCTCAAAGATCCATCTGTTTTTTGCACTGACCAAATTGACAGGGACAGAAGAGGCATTTTCTGCCTGCAATATGGGAATTAACAGAAGACCTTGTGAGAACAGGTTAGTAAGCAGGTCAACCTTGAAGCTAGGCCCTAATGAATGTCCTCACACAGCAGTGCTGCTGGAGATAAATCTGACAGCACACTGATCCAGAGACAAAAGCTGAGATTGCAATTTAAAGAGCCTCAAGGGTGGTCTAAATAACTAATTAGAAAGCTAATTGTACATCTGTGGAGTGGCAAACTCCTCCCCTTTAAAACTGTCTTTTAGAAACTAGGAGTCTTCCCCTAGACAATGAATGACCCTTCTTAATTTGTGAAAGGGGCCCCCACTACATTCCGGGAGCAAAGCATATTTTATCTATGCTTAAGGTATCCTTTTCACCATGCCAGAAGGACTCACATACTTTCTTTGGAAATGATTCTATCTATGCTTTAATAAAATTGTTGCCCAGCCTGTGTGATCACAAGGTGTAGATGGGATCAGAAAGTGTTAGGGAGCTAGAGGCAGAAACCTCTACCTCTACCTGCCAAGGCCTCCCTCCACCCTTACAGACTGTGGGAAGCTGCTCCAGGCTGGATGGCATGAATAAATTCAGGCAGTTGAGACGAAGCCAGTACTCTTGGGAGGACCTCAATCTAGGCCAGGTGAGCTTAATTGAGTCAATGGAGTCAACCAGTACTGTCAACCACGCCTCCCAGTGGAGGGCCCTGAAAAGTCAGAATTGCAAGGAGATGACAAGCAATTCTCCAGGTCTCCAGACCCCATATGCTAATTGCCATACATTCCTCACTACCCCTGTAAAAACCCTCGCCCCAGCTGCTGAATGGGACTTCCCTGACCTGTCCACCTAGGTCATGAAACCTCGGCAGGGAGCCGCAGGATCCGCCCTACTGCCCCACCTAATAAAGCTATTTCTGTTTCTGCTTTCCTTGTCCTGTCAGTTATGTCTGTCTTCCTCCCTGTACCTCAGTTTCACCTTTACACTTCTATCCTTTATAAAAATTCACTTGGATCACAAACCAGGCTTCGGTGTGAATTCATTCTCATGGGAAGCCAATGACCCAGGTATTTCCACCTGAGGAATCTAACAGTATCAGACATCAGGAGACCCCAAACCATCATATGATGTGAATGAAGGGAGTCGGATGGAGACTCAAAGCCCATCCGTAGACAATTGGACATCCCTCACAGGAGGGACAAGTCAGCCAGAGTGCAGTACAGCACCAACGAGACACACATTTCTTTAGTTCTTTAGTGCTTCCCGCACCCCACCCCACCCACCTATCATGACCCCACTTCTACTTTACAAATCCCAGTTCTAGCTTACAAATCTAGCTAGACCAGATGGTACAGATAAGAGCTCTTGTCACACGGGATCCAGGACAGATAAACACATCAGGAACAGTAATGGGAGTAGCAATACTATCAGCGTAGGCCACTTAGGGGGAATGTAGGGGGAGAAGGGGGAGAAACAGAGAATTGATTACAATGATGATGTAGACATAACCCCCACACCCTGAGGGGGACAAACAACAGCAATGTGGGTGAAGGGAGACAGAAGATGGTGTAA
The DNA here is from genome assembly GCF_050624435.1 of Tenrec ecaudatus. NCBI lineage: Eukaryota > Metazoa > Chordata > Mammalia > Afrosoricida > Tenrecidae > Tenrec > Tenrec ecaudatus. The sequence continues at coordinate 123,333 of NW_027458501.1, read as the reverse complement.
GATAGGAAAACGATAATAATTTATCAAGGGTCTTGAGGGTGGGAGGGTGGGTGAGGGAGGGAAAAAAGGAGCTGATATCAAGGGCTCAAGTAGAAAGAAAATGTTTTGAAAATGATGATGGCAACATATGTACAAATATGCTTGACTCCACTGATGTATGGATTGTTATAAAAGAGATGTAAGAGCCCCTAATAAAGTGATTAAAAAACCCCACACTAAAAACTGGCTTAACCGCTGCTGGTGCTTGTGTGTGTGTAAGCACAGCTTATACCTGGACCCTTACAAACCACATAGGTCTAGAGTTTGCTAGTCCCCCCATAGACAACAGCTCAGTTCGGAAGTAATGGTCTCCAGCCCTATATTCTTCAATTCCTTGATGGTGCAATCTTTGCACCCTGATCTTTGCAATCCCTCCAGGAAAACATAATTGCGTTGGCTTTACCATTTTCCTAAGTAGAGGTAGCTTTACTAGCTTCCACTCCTGCCCCTGCCATAGTAGTCCATGTTCTAGAGTCAGGTAGCCATATGGGGTACTGGCAGTCAGTGAGTCTGTCTATTCCATTTATGTGTTCTAGAACAGGGAAATTACTATAGGATAGGTTTGGGCTCATACTGGATCCCCTGTGAGATCAACCTGAGCTAAGACTCCATTATAACTTGACCTTTATATGCTCCTAGTCTGATTGTGGGACCTTAAAATTTAGGGTCACTTAGATTAATGTCAGTTTGGAGCCAATGTCCAGTAACCATCCCCAACGTCTGATTATTTCCGTTCTCCAATGAGAAAGGCGCAGTTTCCACTGGGCAGGCCTGGGAGAAAGGCTAACTATGCATTTTTTTATTAGTGTAGTGGGTGCCTTCCTCAAAGGGACCTGGCTTCCCCGTAAATGAAGGGTTTGTGAACTGGCTCAATTTTTGGGAATTGATCGAGCATTTGCGACTCTATATCTGGCTATTTGAATTAGACTGCTATCCAACTGGCCTAGAATTTTTCAACTTGTACAGATCAATGATAGATTTGGTAGGTTTCTCATTTATTTCACTCCTAGGGACACTCTGCTTAGGTATCCAATGCCATACAAATCAGGCTATTCTGTTACTACTTTGACTCTGCTAACCATTTGGCAACCACACCCACCTTGTCTCTGTTAAATGCTACTGCTTACCGCCTACTACCATGGGACCCAATCAGCCATGTTATGTGCAAACGTCTTAATTAGGGTATTTTCCACTGTCAAAACTGGCTCAAAATAAAATATCAATCACAGCAGTCTTTAGAGATACTTATGATCCCTTCAGAAATTTGTTTCCCACTGAGAGAAAAGGTGTGTCCTCAGTGCATTCCATTTGTGAGTCTATGGGTCTGCCCTGAAACACGCCCATTCCCTTAATCCTCTAAAGTATACCAAGCTAGGTCTGGTACTTCAACTTAACTTGCTCTAAGCCACTGCAGAAGCTTTGCTTCAGTAAACCAAACAGATAAACTATTAGATTCTGTCCTAACGTCTGGTGCTGAAACACTGACTGAAGGATCAGTGCTTAGTTGGTCCACGTCAACACATTCAGACTGATGCAACCGTTTGCTCCTTGCATCATCATCTCACTCCCGCACACATTCCTCGGGTCTCTGCCTGTACATACTAGAAAATGCTAGCAGTCCTTTAAGAGGATAGCACAGCTCTTTCTGGATCAATATTTGGAGGTCACCTTTGGGATTACTGAGACAAGTTTAGAGGCAGTGTCGAAGCAGGCATGAGTGTCGAAGGTGTTTCCCAGCAAGTGTCAGCATTATCTTGCAAGGCATCTGCTGCAGGGAATGCTCCAGATACAACTCGAGGTTCCCTATCAGCAGGGAAAGTTGGGCTAAGCTCAAGTGCAGGTGGAGGGGACAATGGCTTTACTAATGACGGATTAAACTCTTCAGATGTGAGTGGTAGTGTTGTTGGCTGAAGTAACTCAATGGCATGTCAAGGATCCATGTTCTGATATTTCTGAGAATAATCTTTCCATGTGTCCCTATGATGGTTCGATTTTATATCAGTTTGATGCATCTGTGTGAAAGTATGGGTAGAGTTCAATCTCAATAAGGCCCTCTCCTTGGAGGAGGTGCCCAATTTAGAGAGATGCCATGGACAACTTTCCTTCCCTCTCCCTCCATCCTGCTTACCTTGATTCTGCATCTCTAGGATTCATGGCCGAGCCGGCCTGCTGATCATAGGAGCTGCAGTGCCCTGCCCTCTTCCTGCTGACCTTACATCCAGATGCTCTTGCCCCTACTGGCCTGTGATTTTCCCGATTCCTGCTTTGCCTTTGCTTCATTGGCTGGAAGCTGGGTGAGTCTAAAGGGGACTTCATCTAGCATCTGACCCATGGACTTGAGTTGAACTGGGCTGGGCTTCCTGATGTAAATTTATTTTTGCTATAAAGTTATTTGAGTGTAGTTTGATTTATTTCTCTAGAAAACTCAGCGTAGCACAGTCCTCTCCACCGTAACTTCCAGGTTCCCATTTAGTCCCAATCCATGCTCTCCTGTTAACATCAGAAATCATTCTAAGTAGAGGGTTCAGTTAGTGTTGTAATTCAGCCACTCTTTTTTTTTTAGATTTAGCACTTTTTAAAAAAACATTTTATTAGGGGTTCATACAACTCTTATCACAACCCATACATATACATACATCAATTGTATAAAGCACATCTATATATTATTTGCCCTAATCATTTTCAAAGCATTTGCTCTCCACTTAAGCCCTCTGCATCAGGTCCTCTTTTTCCCCCCCTCCATCCACGCTCCTCCCTCCCTCATGAGCCCTTGATAATTTATAGATTGTTATTTTGTCATATCTTGCCCTATCCAGAGTCTACCGCCCCCCCCCCCTTCTCTGCCGTCCATCTCCCAGGGAGGAGGTCACATGTGGATCCTTGTAATCAGTTCCCCCTTTCCAACCCACTCACCCTACACTCTCCCAGCATTGGCCCTCACACCCCTGGTCCTGAAGGTATCATCCACCCTGGATTCCCTGTGCCTCCAGCTCCCATATGCACCAGTGTACAACCTCTGCCCTATCCAGTCCTGCAAGGTAGAATTCGGATCAGGGTAGGTGGCGGGAGGAAGCATCCAGGATCTGGGGGAAAGCTATGTTCTTCATCGGTACTACATCGCACCCTGACTGACCCATCTCCTCTCCTAAACCCCTCTATGAGGGGATCTCCAGTGGCCGACAAATTGGCTTTGGGTCTCCACTCTGCACTTCCCCCTTCATTCACTATGGTGTGTGTGTGTGTGTGTGTGTGTGTGTATATATATATATATATATATATATATATATATATATATATATATATATATATATATATATATATTGCATGATGCCTTATACCTGGTCCCTTTGGCACCTCGTGATTGCACAGGCTGGTGTGCTTCTTCCATGTGGCCTTTATTGCTTCTGAGCTAGATGGCCGCTTGTTCACCTTCAAGCCTTTAAGACCCCAGACACTATCTCTTTCGATAGTCGGGCACCATCAGCTTTCTTCGCCACATTTGCTTATGCACCTGTTTGTCTTCGGTGATTGTATCATGGAGGTGTGCAGCCAATGATATGATTTTTTGTTCTTTGATATCTGTTCCCTTCGGGACCATGCAATCACACCGGCTGGTGTGTTCTTCCATGTGGGCTTTGTTGTTTCTGAGCTAGATGGCCGCTTGTATATCTTCAAGCCTTTAAGACCCCAGACACTATCTCTTTTGATAGCCGGACACCATCAGCTTTCTTCACACTTACTTGTTCACCCGCTTTGGCTTCAGCAGTTGTGTCGGGAGGGTGAGCATCACAGAGTGCCAATTTAATAAAAGAAAGTATTCATGCATTGAGTGAGTGCTACTATCTACTTTTTTGCGACACTTCGCTGTAGTACCTTTATCTTCAGTGATCATTTCATGAAGGTGAGTACTGAGCAGGCCCATGATAATTCTTTTTAAGTGTGAGCCCCCAAACCATTCCTGAATCTATGCTTTTTAAAAAATTTGCTAACTTAGGAGTTAATACAAATGTCACATTATTCCATAGTTCAATCACATCAAACAGAATTGTAAAATTGCTGCCACAATCAGTCTCCACACATACATTTCCCTCCTAGACTACTTGACATCATCTCCCTCTTACTTCCCCCGACCCTCTTTATCCTCGCCCCCCCACAAACTATTGTTATATTTTCTTTCTCAAAGTCTCTGGGTCTCATTTACTAAAAAGCAGAAACAAATAACAGCTTCAAGAAAGTGACCCCCATGGTGCTGCACCCCTGAGACACACCTTAATATACCCAAGCACATGCAACACACAGTAGAGGGGCTGTCACAAGATTTCCAGAATAATAGATATCTTAACCTAGCATAAAGGGGGTTGATGTAACATGACCTTATTTGTCCACCAACCATCAGTACACCACTCTTGGTACAGCTGTTTTCTGCTTCCTCAGGCACCATGTATTTCCAGCTTAAGTCCTCATGTTACAAGTGTGTCTGAGGTAGAGTCTAGTTCACCCAGTGGGATTCCCATATGGGGCTCACTGATGTAGCCTCTGGAGCATGCATGCACCCCAAAGATCCAGGATTTGGTGTCCCAGCATTTTATGGCACCTGGTCTGCTTTCCTGGGATACCCCCCCCCCAGATGCCCTACACCAGTTCTGCCCACCCATTGCATGCCACTGAAGACACCTCCCATTTATTGTTGCCAAGAGCATCCTCAGTCTTTTGTCCCCCACCTGGAGGTTAGCTCTCCCTCCCCTCCCTTCAACAGGCATGCACCTATGTACCCCCAAATTTGACCATTCCCTTTCATCTCCTGTGCGGCACCTCTCATCAGTAAACCCCATTCCTCCGAAGGGGCTACCTCCCTCTCTGGGAGACCTCACCACAGATCTAAATGGCTACTATTCAGCGAACAGCCACTACCCCCTCGCACCCTCCATTTGATCCCAGCTGTCGTGAGGTGACCTCCGGCCAAGTGACCTACACTATACTCACCAGGAGCAGATGATGTGTAGGTCATTGGCACTGGTCCAGCTCGTTAGCGGCCTGTCTGACCCCAGCCAGACGACTGCATGGCCTGCACGCTTGAGCTTGCGCCCCTTCTGCTGCTTGTTCCTGCTGCTCTGGACTCACACAGTGCTTGTCCTTTCGTGCTTCACTCGCTTCCCTCAGCATGTCTTCCAGAGCCCTCCACGACGTGAGGGGTCTCATTGCTGTTCTTCAGGCATGCGCAGTACTCATCATGTTTATGTACCAGAGGTTTTTTATCCATTGTTGGGAATGGAGGCCGCTTCTAGCAATTGTGAGCTGTGCTGTGATGAACATGGGGGAGCAAATGTCTGCTTATGATGTTTTTTATTTCTTTGGGGTATATGTTCAGTAATGGTATTGCTGGATCATATGGTAGTTCAGTTGCCATCTGTTCTAGGTATCGCCATACTGCCTTCCTGAGTGTCTGTACATATTTACAAGTCCACCAGCAGAGGATAAGAGTTCCTATCTCACCACACACTCTCCAACATTTGCTGTTCTCAGCTTTTTTACTTTAACTGGGCTACAGTTATGGGTGTTAGGTGGTATCTCATGGTTGCTTTGACTTGCATTTCCTGGATAGCTAATGACTGAGAGAACTTACTCATATGTTTATTAGTTATTCGCGTATCATCCTTTGTGAATCATCTGCTCCGGTCCTTTGCCCACTTTTTCATAGGGCTACTAGTTTGTTTTTCTTGCCACCTTGTAAATTCTGTAGATTTTAGTAATTAGTCCTTTGTTATGTCATTACTAAATATCTTTTCCCAGTCTATGGGTCTTTTTACTCTTTCAATGAAGTCTTTTAATGTATGCAAGTTTTTTATTTTTTAATATGTCCCACTATTTTGTTTTCTATGGATTGTGTCAGCTTTGTTATTTCTGATAGCCCATCTACTGCACTAGGGTTCCTACTTTTGTCCCAGTTTTCTGATCCTGAGAGCTTTGGGTTTTACATTTAGGAATTTGATCCATCTTGAGTTTGTTTATGTGCATGGGTGAGGCAGTGGTCTTTTTTTGTTCTTCTGCAAGTGGATAGCCAGTATTTCCAATAGCATTTATTGAAGAGGTGTCTGCTTCCCATTTAATGTTTTTTAGGCCTTTGTCAACAATAAGTTCTCTGTCTGTGGAAGCTAGAGGGTAGACAGGTGTTATTTTTGTGAAGGGAAGACAATATAAAACAAGAGATTGGCAAAAAATATTGGAAATGAAAAGACAATGGTAGATTTAACGAGTTATTTAATGTAAAACTGATGTCTGCTCTATAAACCTTCACCTAAGTAACAATAGAAAATATTTTTAAAAACTTAAAAAAATTCTCTGTCTCTGAATTCTATTCTTTAATGACTATTTTAACACAGACACACACACGTTCTATTTTGTTACCATTAGACTCACAGTTTAATGATAAAAATTACATTAAAACAGAACAGAAAAGTTGGTGAAGGGAGACGTCGGACAGTACAAAAAAAATAAAAGGAATTTTTTTTAATTTATTTTTTTAACAATTTATTGGGGCTGATACAATTCTCTTCACAGTTCATACATATACATACATCAATTGTATAAAACACATCTGTACAGTCTTTGCCCTAATCATTTTTTTCTCTTTTCTTCTTTTACATTTTATTAGGGACTCAAACAACTCTTACCACAATCCATACATATACATACATCAATTGTATAAAGCACATCCATACATTCCCTGCCCCAATCATTCTCAAGGCATTTGCTCTCCACTTAAGCCCCTTGCATCAGGTCCTCTTTTGAAATTTTTGTTTTTTTAAAAAAGTGACTTAAATAAGAAAAACTGTGCATGAGCAGCCAGTAGTAACTATTGTTCTCTCTGCACTCGGAGGAAACAAGAGTGAAGTCAAAAGACATGTTGAATACAATTATTACAATAGAATGATGAACAACCCAAACATTAGTCTCTATAATCTTGAGCTTGGAAAACCTAAATGGTGCCTGACTCCCGCTACCTATTACTCTGAACACAATCACATTAGAAGGTCCTCAATGGAATGGGGGTAAAATGTGGAACAGAACTCATGATCATAAAACAGACTGGGTTTACTGGTTGAATGGAGTCTACTAGCATACCCCAAGAATATAACCAATGTCCTCTAGGCGTGGAACTGAAATGACCTTTTTTAAAACCATCAACAGCTTAAAACCCAAAGGGCAGCATTTACCCAATGACAAAGTCCAGAGGGTTACTAAAGAAGGAGTGATGGTAAGAGAAAGCCCAGTGGGGAAGTAGGATGGCACATGGATGGTATTGGAGTGGATGTGCAAAATCAATGTGTATGAATTTTTCGATGTAAAACTGATGAACTTCTCTGTAAACCTTCACTTAATTGGTAATAAGTATACTTCCCTTCCCCCACCCTAACAGTTTCAGAGTCTCAAATGTTTTCGTGTGTTGTATCTTCATTTTCATTTGACTCTAAATATTCACTGGTTGTTTGTATAATGGTTTAATTTCCATATAATTGTGTATTTCAGTTTCATTGTGTTACCAAATTCTGTTTACATTCAATTGTGATCAAGAAATATACTTTGTCGCAGTCTGCTCCAGCAAGGGGACAGCATGCCACCAGCTGTTGTCAGTTGTCCAGTTCCCTCTGTGTCCCATTAGCTTCCCCCAGGGACGTCATCCTCCGAGCCTGGCGTGCCAGCGTGGGGTCTAGTCCCGCTCTCTTTCTCTTCCTCTCTCCTGGCCTGCCTCTGTGTGGGTGTGGCATGCTGGCTCCTCTCCCTAGCCTGTAGCTCTCTCTCTTCATGCATCCTTCCATGTGACCATGCTGTCCTCATGGTTTGGTGCTTCATAGTAGGGTCTACATGCACTCCAGGCTGGGAGAGGCAGCTCCTGGACAGTCTTGAAGGCCAGCGAAGAGACCCAGGATTTTTGTATAGTTCTTTTCTCTTTTTAAAAAATTTTTCTTATTGATTTACTATTTTTATTTTAAAAAATCATTTTGGGCTGTCATAGTCGGTGTACCTACCTATATAGGATAGGTATGGGAGGCATGCTTGAGGTGAGAGCTTTGGGACCAACGGTTCCAGGGAGACCTGGGAGGTCAGAGTGGTGGAGGAAGGGGTGCTGAGCAGGCTGCGCCATGGACAGGGGAACAACTGGGGTATCAGAGCCAGTAATGAGGATATAGGGATCCAAGGTGGGGGTGGTGGTAATGTTGGAGCAACAGCAGACTAGCTAAGGGGGTTACCAAGAGGCAGAAATAAGGGGAAAGTGGCAGTGGGACATGAGGAAGGTAAAAGGCAACAGAGGAAGGACCAAGGAAGCAAAGCAATGGATAGAGGTATAAACATAGTGCTGTGCATATGTAAATACATTAATCTACAAAAATAGAGGTATTGGCCCATATACATATATTTATATGGCAATACCCTGAGGTAGGGGATGGACTTTGGGCATCCACTCATATCCTCCTTCCATTCAAGAACACTTTGTTCTATGGGGACCCAATGCCCATCTGTAGACAACTGGACATCCATTGCAGAGCGGTAGTGGGGAGATGAGTCACTCAGGCTTCAGTGTAGCAATAACGAAACTCACAACTTTCCTCTAGTTCTTAAACACTTCCTCCCCCCAACTATCATGATCCCACTTCTACCTTGCAACCCTGGTTAGACCAGAGGATGCACAGCGGTACAGTTGGGATTTGGAAACAGGGAATCTAGGACAGATGAACCCCCTCAGGACCAACAGTGAGAGTGGTGATACCGGGAGGGTAGGAGGGGTAGAAAGGGGAAACCAATCACGGGGATCTATATATAACCTCCTCTCTGGGGAATGGGCAACAGGAAAGTGGGTGAAGGGAGACGCCTGGCAGTGTAAGATAAGATAAAATAATAATTTATAAATTATCCAGGGTTCATGAGGGAGAGGGGAGCGGGGAGGGAGAGGGAGAGAAAAAAGGAAAATGAGGAGCTTATTCCAGGAACCAAAGCGGAATGTGAAGTTTGAGAATGATGAGGGCAATGATTGTATAAGTGTGCTTTACACAATTGATGTATGTGTGGATTGTGATAAGAATTGCATGAGCCCCAATACATACATTTTTTTAAAAAGAGAAAGTTTTGTTCTAACCAGTCAGCAGCATGAGATGTTTACCCTCCTGACACAATCGCTGAAGACAAAATAGGTGCATAAACAAATGTGGTGAAGAGGGCAAATGGTGCCCGGTTATTAAAAGATATAGTGTCTGGGGTCTAAAAGGCTTGATGTCACACAAGCTGCCATTCAGCAGTGAAGCAACAAGTCCACATGGAAGAAGCACATCACTGGTGCGATCATGAGGAGTCATAGGAACTGGGCATCAGCAGACACATAACAAATAAAAACGAGAGGGCTGGAGCAGACATCCAAAGCTCATCTGTAGATAGTGGAACAATCTCCCCACAGAGGGACCACAGGGAAGGATGAGTCAACTTTCCTCTAGTTCTTAAATATTTCCTCCCCACCACTATCATGATCCCAATTCTATCTTAAAATCTGGCTAGACCAGAGGATGTACACGGGTACAGAAAGAAACACAGGGGATCCAGGACAGATGAACCCCTCAGGACTAGTGGTGAGAGTGGCGATAATTCAAGGGTGGAGGAAAGGTGGGATAGAATGGAGGAACCGATTACAAGGATCTACAATATAAGCCCCTCCCTGAGGAACAGGCAACAGAAAAGTGGGTGAAAGGAGATGTTGGACAGTGTAAGACATAACAAAATAATAGTAATTTATAAATTGTCAAGGGTTCATGAGGGAAGGGGGTGGGGAGGGAGGGGAAAAATGAGGAGCTGATACCAAGGCCTCAAGTAGAAAGAAAGTATTTTGAGAATGATGATGGAAATAAATGTACACATGTGCTTGACACAATGGGTGTAGATATGGATTGTGGTAAAATGATTAAAAAAGAGAGAAAGGAATATAGTCATTGTACAAAAAATAAGAAAAGAATATAAGCCAGGTGACATTCCACCATTTCCAGATCTAGCTCTTTCTTTTTTATTAAATCAGTTTTTGGGGGGCTCGTACAACTTAAAAAATAGTTTTATTGGGGGCTTGTATAACTCTTATCACAATCCATAAATATATCAATTTTCAAGCACATTTGTACATTTGTTCTCATCATTTTCCCTTTTGTGTTCAACTTTGAGTGACTTTCTAGTATCATTCCTTCACATTTCTCACGTTGGAGGACTGGCTTTAAGTTTTCTTGTATGGGAGTCTAATAGCTATGAACGCTCAGCTTTTATCTTGGAATACTTAACTTTTTTTTGAAGGACAATTTTTACAGTCCTTAATTTTTGAAGGACCGCTTTACAACTTGTACAGTGTAAGCATTTTTCATAAAACAAGTATGGATAGATATAATCATATTTATCATATGAGCAAGGGGAACACTGCGGAGCATGTTTGGGAACATGGCAGGGCTGAAAGAGACAGGTTTTGTGCTACATTTTATTCATTCCTAAACAGTGTTATATGAAAAAAGAAACTTTTAATTAAAAATATCTTTTGAAAGAAGGGCTTGGCTCCCCTCCTTGACCCCAGTGAAAAAGCCTATCACTCATACCTGGCCTGCCCTCAAAAGATCAGGTGATATTTTTACATCATTTACCACAATTCATATGCATTCTGATTCAACCCAATAATTGCAGCAATACCGTCAATGTACCATTTGAGTTCAGTTCCCGATCTGCAGGGGAAGAGTGCAAATCTTGGAGGTCCTGCCTATCTCTGTTCGATCAGTAAACCTGGCATCCTTTAGGGCTATGTTCTTAACTTCTCCCCCACTCTAGACAGAACCTTCTGTTGTGATCCTTTTCATAACACTTGGTCATGGTAGCTGGGTGCCGAACAATGTTTTCAATTTCTAGGTTGTGAAGACTGACATTTTCCTGGTCCTTCAGTCTGGGCACTTAATTCGGAGACCTGGGTTTGCTGACCTGAGTTTGACCAGAGCCTGAGCTGAATGTCTTTGGGTTGAGGCTCATAGCAGAGTTGTATGCCACTTCGGGTGTTTATTAGCATACCTGAAACTCTGTAATGTGTCCTGTTAAACACCTACCCTGAGCATTTCTCTTGGCACTATAACTTATTGAGTTATTAAATTCTTTCATCACGCATTTTGTCTGTGAGTTTCTGTGTAGCCGTTGCAATGGATACATACAAAAGTAAAAGAGTGGACACTAATCAAGACTATATAATGCATATATAATAAATGTACAAAGAGACCAGGAGACTTACTTACCATCTTTGGGATAGTGCGTGCCTTTAGGACGAGTAAAAGGTTGCAATCAATAGAATACGACCTTCACCTCTATCTAAAATATTTTATATCTTTTAAAAAGAAAAATTTCAAAATATTATATTAAATGTATCTAGTTGATGGGTATATGGGTTTTCTCCTAAAACTGTATTTTCTAATTATTTGAGATATTTTATAATTGAAGAACAAAGGACAAAATTGAAATATAGATATTTTTTAATTGAAAAACTGCAAATACAGTGACTCATTTCACATTACAGTAGTACATTCAGATAAACAAATGACCATCAATTTTGGTATAAAACCATATTTTTATCTTTTTTTAACATATAGTTCAATTCCCAGTGCAAAAACACTCCAATGAAAAAAAGATTAATGTACAATAAATACAAGCCTACAGGTGTAACCAAAGTACCAATATTTACATGTGGTAAAGTGGTTCCAAACGAACAAGAGTCCTCTCCTTTATTGTATAGAGGACACTCTGCTTACAGAGGGAAGCCCTTCTGGAAAGTCTGCACTCAGCAGCCATTGGGAAGTGTAACAGAGGACAGAGCTGAATAACCAGACAGTAAAGCTCTTAGGTTCAGGGTAATGGTTTCATGGGACATACCATTGGCTTATTAACATGTTTGGTGCTTCTGTTCTACCTCCTCCTTCAGTTGTCAGGCACAGTTGGTGTCGATTCATGTGGAACAACAGAATCGAATAGAGTAGGATTCTGGAATGCATGGCTAATTAGCTGCCTCCATAAACAATGCCCTCCTTTGTCACGAGTCCAAATGAACTGCATGGTGCCTGGCTACCACTGCTGAGCATTTTGATCAAAGAGTTCAGAGAAGGATCCTGAACAAAATGGGGCAAAAATACAGACAAGAATAGAAAATTCTCACAATTCCCAACTTTCTGGAGGCATGGAGGGTGGCTGACCTCCTAAAACTATTGCCTTAAACCAGAAATGTACCATAATGTCTTCTTGAAACCAAGTAATAGTTTGGCTTAACTAGTAAAAAAAAAGTCTGCTTTGAGCTTGATGATCTTTTAACAACTATGTATGTGGAATAAAATGGAAAACAACTTGAAGTATTTGCCTGGGACTTTAAACAAAAAAACAAAGCCAACCACACTGCCATGAAATCAATTCTGATTCACAATGACCTTACAGGACCGAGCAGACCTGCCCCTGTGCGTTTCTGAGACCGCAACTCTTCATGGGAGCAGACAGCCATGTCTTTCTCCCAAGTCTGTTGGATTTAAAGTGCTGCTTTTGTGGCTAGCAGCCCAGCGCTGTCATCACCATGCCACCTGGACTCCCCTGGAACTCTAAGGGGAGTGAATTTATGCTAACAGATGAGCAACAACTCAAAAAAGCTGAAAATGGCTACAGACCGGAGGAATATAATCCGTATCAGCAAACTGTATACATTAAAAACTGCTGAAGTGATGTATGTTTTGTTGTGTGTCTGCTTAAGAAAACATAAATGAAATTTAAAAGGAAAAATATGATAAAGCTGTCTAGAGCCCTACTTTACATTTTAATCTTTGAAGCCAAAGTCACTACGAATTGTAATTGACTCGATGGCAATGAGAGCTTAAGTCGAAAATGCAGTATTGGAACTGCATTATCTTAACCCACTTTCTCTGTCAGGCCTGACCAAGTGTTTCCATCATGTTTTCCCAGTGGTAAAATTGGGAGTTTTATAAAAATGTGCTCTTGTCCAACACGTGTATGTTCCCAGGATCTGGCACAGAGCAGATGCTGCTGGAACGAGCCAGACACCACAGTCGCCCTGTTTCTGAGGACCATGGCCAATAAGCTGCAAGTGATTAAGGCATCACAGTGGCTCAGGTTTTAAGATTTTCTTTTCAGAATGAATTCCAAGAAAGCAAGCAGTCTTTACACACAGAGGGATGCCGGAGAAATCTTACTGATTAATTTGTTGAGAGCTCTGAGTTTTTCTTCCAAGATGAGGCTGTTTTTCTCAGCTCCTCTTTGTTTCTCTTCAGTAACCTGGAGGGCTTTAAGCAGGTGTGCGTTCTCCACATAAAGCTCCTTGAGCAGCAAATTGGACTTCACGCTGTTTTCAAACTAGAGAGGGAAGAGAGCCACCCATTACTATGAGTGCAGGGAAGGGGTACATGTTCCCGACCCTGTTCATTCCACGGTCGTTGAAATGATAACTTTAGGTTCTTAAGGATATAACAAAAATATTGCGTGTATGACACTTCTTGTTACCCTGAAGTGAGACCTCCAACTGAGGGTGTGATGAATTATGTACTGGAGAAAATTTAAGGGAAATTGTGGGAATCAGTTTAACCGGAAGACCCAAGAGTCACAAATCAACAGTTCTCAGAAAGGCTATTGTACGATACAATAATGAATTGCAAAGAATGACAACAATTTTTGGTTCTTTACTGCCCCTTGCCCTAGGAATCACTGTGGCCCTGACCCCCACTGCTGTTTCCTGGGTCTGAGCTTTCTGCCAAACCCATACGGTTTCACAGATGTGAATGACAGGAAACACTAGCAATGACCTCATTCAAAATACAAGGGCACAAGAATCCCAGCATGGGGTTCAGTCAACACCAAATTTCACTTGTAGAACATAGTCAGTAAGCGCCCACATGCCAGGTCTTGCTCTAGCACTAGCGAAGCAGTGGTGAACGTAGTCTCTGGGCTGTGCACCACATATGCTAATGAGAACCAAACTTAGTATGCCATATGGGGGAAGTGCTGAGAAAACCAAGCAAGGAGCAAGAGGGGGGCAGCTAGTTGGTTGAGGGAACTGTAACGACTAATGTAAACCTCAATTTGACTAGACTATGATTCTCATCAGTCTGACAGGTGCTTTTTCATAATGGAATCAACTTTCATTTTTGTGATCTGATATGAACAGCCAATCAGTTGAAAGGGAAATTGCCTCGGGAGTGTGGCCAGCTTCCTTTATCGAAGTGGAAGTTGTGGCAAAGTTTGCTCTCTTTCTTGACCTGCACTCTAGTTGCCTGATCTGCAGTTCCTGTGTTATAAACCTGAAGAAGTCTCCAGCCTAACCAGCAGGTCGTGGATTCACCAGTCCTACAACCCCACAAGTCATCAGAAATCCTTAGCTTCCACTGGACACATACGGTAGGTTTGGGACTTGCCAACCTCTACAACTGCATAAACCCCTACCATGCAGCAAATCTCTTTATATGTATGTATGTGTGCATCTCACTGATGCACCCCTCTCGAGAACTCAGACTTAGCTATTTGGCACCAAGAGTGATTCTAGAAGAACAAAACTCAAAGAATAAGTGGTAGTTACATCATTTCATGTCAACTTGAAGATATATGAAAGTGTAAGGGTAGAGTTTAGTCTGTCAATCAGGTCACACCCTGATGGTGACTCTCTGTGGGCGAGACTTTCTCATAAGCAGGGTCCTGGGCACCTCCCCCACTCTCTGTGCCTTCACTTTCCTGGCTGCTGCAAGCACTACGATACGGTCAGTTGGATCCACATAACTACACCCACTGGCCTGTGATTGTCCTGCATTCTGCATCATTGCATGTGACTTAATGAGTCTGAAGAGCGACTTATAGACTGAAGAGCTGGACTGGAATGGAATGTTTTATTGATCCATAATTACTTCTTGAGATAAAACTTTTTCTTATACATATATGAGTATCTCTGGATTTGTTTCTCTAGTCAACCCGGCCCAACACAGAATGCTTTCTTTCTTTTTTAGTTATATACTTTCCTTGGGAACTCTTACATCTCTTATCACAATCCACACAATCATCCATTGTGTCAAGCACATTTGTACATCTGTTGCCATCATCATTCTCAAACATTTGCTTTCTACTTGAGCCCTTGGCATCAGTTCCTTGTTTCCCCCCTCTCCCCAGTCCCCCTCTCTTATGAACCTTTGATAATTTATAAATTGTTATTTTGTCATGTCTTACACTGTCCGACATCTTCCTTCACCCACTTTTCTGTTGTCTGTCCCCCAGGGAGGGGGTTTTATGTAAATCCTTGTGACTGGTTCCCCCTTTCTATTCTACATTCCCTTGACACTCCCGGTATCACCACTCGTCCTGAGGAGTTCATCCATCCTGGATTCCCTGTGTTTCCATTTCCTATCTGTATCAGTCTACATCCTCTGGCCAGATTTGTAAGGTAGCATTGGGATCATGATGGCGGGGGAGGGAGAGGAAGCATTTAAGAACTAGAGGAAAGTTGTATGTTTCATCATTGCTACACTGCACCCTGACTGGCTTGTCTCCTCCCCATGATCCTTCTGTGAGGGGATCTCCAGTTGCCTAAAGATGGGCTTTGTGTCCCTACTCTGCACTTCCCCTCATTCACCATGATAGGATTTTTTGTTCTTTGATGCCTGATATCTGATCCCTTCGACACCTCATGATCACACAGGTTGTTGTGCTTTTTCTATGTGGGTTTTGTTGCTTCTGAGCTAGATGGCCAATTGTTTACCTTCAAGCCTTTAAGACCCCAGATGCTATATCTTTTGATAGCTGGGCACCATCAGCTTTCTTCACCACATTTGCTTATGTACCCATTTGTCTTCAGCGATCATGTCAGGAAGGTGAGCTTCATGGAATACCAGCTTAATAGAACAAAGTGTTCTGACATTGAGGGAGTACTTGAGTGGAGGCCCAATGTCCATCTGCTACCTTAATACTAAATCTATAACTATATGCACATAGATCTATTTCCCCATCATCATATATAAATATATTTACATATGTACACACCTGTACTTAGACCTCTATAAATGCCCTTTGCCTTGTAGTTCTTTCCTCTTTTTCCATTTACTTTTCTCTTGTCCCACTATCATGCTCAGCCTTCATTTGAGTTTCAGTAATTCCTCTCAGTTACATTGTCCTTGATCAAGCCCTACTAGGCCTCTTACACCATCCTCGTCACTGATTTTGGAGCACTTGTTGTTCTCTTGTCCCTGGGTTTGTTAACTCCACTACAGCATGCTTTCTGAACTTATTCTCAAGTCTGGCTGGATTTAAAAGTACTAATTGCTCGACTTCCAATAGTAAAGAGGCATAGTAATCCATGGCATGAGGTGGCAATAAAGACAAGCATAATATCCCCACCATTAGATCAAACATCTGTGAGAGACAATGCTGTGAGTGACTACTATTTCATTATTATCTTTCAACATTTTTGTTACACCCACAAGCATAGTGAAGCTGGCTGGTTCAGCTTTCAGATACACAACGCGGAAAGAGAAAATGATGAGTCCAGAGCTTCAAAGTCCTGGCTCAAGCAGTACATAAAGGACCTGAAAGTTGCTATTTGGGTCTTGAAATAAAGTCTTATTTCTTGTAGCAGTGTTGAGATTGCTGAAAACCCATCCAGAGTCTTATCCTCACTACCACTGAGTTGGCTGCAATGCACAGTGACTGCACAAGCCAAAATCAAATGTCCTCGAGGGCTCTGGGGGCTATAAATATTTATCGGGGCACAAACTTCATCTTTTACCTGGGGCGTGGCTGGTGCTTTTAAAATCGCTGACCTTTAGCTAACAGTCCAGTTTGTAACCCACACACCACCATCATTCCTGAGTCCTAGCTGAAGAATAGCTAATTACACCATCAACTGAATCCCTTATGTTGAAAGGTTTGACGGGGAAGATGTGAGATCCTGAAAATTGAGATGGGAAAATGTGGACAATAAAAGGATCAAGCTAGGGACATGGAGCCCTTATTGTTGAATTACCTTTTTTTATTTTCAGAAGGACCAGCCTCCTGCCCCCATCTGAAGGGATTAACCCACCTTCTTTGCCTGAATCACCTTCGAGAGTAAAATCAGCCCTCTTATCCTCATCTGACCATAGTCCCACAGCTGTGTCCCAGGAATCTTTGTATGAGGCAAATGCTTTGCAAGATGCACTTTTTGCTTTTAGAACAATAACTAGTGTGAAGTCCACTGTCCCGTGACACGACTTCTTTGAGGCATAAAGTGTGGCCCAGGAGGAGGTATGGCATACTCCAGACAGAGACTGCTTGCTTTTCCTACTGAACACAAGGAGAAACAAAGGCCTCGGGATTAGGTGTGGGAACTGTGTCAGTCTGAGTGTAGTGCTATGAGCCTGCCAAGTGGCAAGTCTTCATTCGATGTTTCAGCTCACGGCGTCAGAAAAGTACCTAGTAGTTACATTGTTGCGGGACGACAATGAGGACTATGAAGTGGCCTATACTGAATGAAGTTGAATTGCTTTTATATACTGGAAAAGGGATCTAAAAGCTGAAGTAAATTGGAATGTTAGAGTAGATTTATCAAGATGGACATACCCACACATGCAGGGGATGCTTAGAGGGCTCTATCAATTCCAAGATGAGCAAGTGTATAGGCCCACAACTCCTATGAATCCTCTGAGGTAGAAATCCACTACACTGTCAGAATATAGATAGTTAATATTTCTCAAAGGATCCCTATGGCACTAAACTGACACTCATTCTAGGAGGCCCAAATGTCAGCTCATGCCTATCCAACAGTGGGTACAGTGGTCTCTGAAATAATCCTGTAATAATCTCTCCAGGTCCAGAATATGCAATTGACAGAATTTTGGATCCCTGACACATGGAGAAAGGGTTATTACAGTAAGAAAGGCCAAGTGGAAGCCATTAGAACTTTCCTCAAAGAAATATTAGACCAAAAGCAGTATTACATTGCTGGAGAACCTGCAGAGATTAATGTCACCATAAAGACTTGAAGAATGGAGGGGGATGATTTCCACCACAATCTCATTCAACTTACCTATCTGTCTTGTGCAAAAAAAAAAAAAAAAAAGGATCTTAAGAGAGTGACAGTGAATTGATATAAACTTAACCAGTGGTGGCTCTGATTGTAACTGCTAATCCAGATGTGGTTTCACTGCTTGAGCACATTAGTACATTTCCTGGAAGACAGCACATAGCTATTGCTTTAATCAATGTCTTTTTCTTGATACCTGTCAGAAGCAGTGTACCTTTAGCTATCAAGGTCAAGAATACAAGGGGGCTTCAAAAAGTTCTTGAATGAGATCAGGTCCCTTAAGGGTAGCATTGGTGAAGAAATTAGATGGTGCCCCACTAATCAGACAGAACAGCATCTGGGATCTTAAAGGCTTGTTTCCAAACAAGCAGCCATCTAAGTGAGATGTCAACTAATTCACATGGAAGAAGCACACCAACATCTGTTATCCATAGATTGTAAATTATATAATCCATATCGGAAGAAGGGAATAGTATCAAAGCTTAGCAGGCGAGATTCTGGTTTTCTGAAGGGAATGGATGAGAGCGGAAGGCCAAAATACATTTGCAGGAGCTACTCAGCGAATAAGTCTCCAGTGATTTTCCGATGAAACTGAGGAATGGGAAGAACCTGGTTACCAGATGAGAGTACTGAAGATGACTATAGGAAATTAAAATGATAACTCTGACTTGAATAGCTAAAATCTCGAACAGTTAAAACTATGGGGGTTTATTTCTGTTGTATTTTGTCATCGTGGTTAGCCGTCTCGATTCTTTGTTATGTTTTTGCTTAACGCCTGGCCTGCAGTTCTAGTTCATAAACCTGCAGACATCTGTTCCTCTGCTACCCCATGAACCAGCAGAGGTCTCCAAGTTGCCACTGGACCCATGGATATGGGACGTGCTAACCCCCCCATGTGTGTGAGTCACGAAGTACAATTTTCTCAATATATTTACATACATGTTTTACTGGTTTTGCTTGTCTACAGAAACCCCGAGGCTGTTCCTGTAAGATGACATGTGAACGGAGTTCTGAGTAAAATGAGAGTCCAGAGACTATCCCAGTTTTTCCCAAAGGGGGCAGTACTGCCCGTTGGGTAGCAGTGAAACAGTCCCGTGACGATGTCTGGGCCTCAAAGCATCCAGGGGCGCTACACAAGCAGACACCCAAACCGTATCCTGAATTAGGGGCAATAGTACAAAAGATTTTAATGGTCAGGTGGACAATGAGTGATTTTTTTTTCCTGTAAAAAGGGGTGGTAGGCCAAGTAAGTTTAGGAATCTAGGGGCTATGTGAACACCAGGTAGCAAGAAGAGAGATTACAAAGACCTTGCAGCTGGTCAGGGCCTCGGGTGACTAGGTAGCAGCAGGCAGCCACCATAGCTGAAGGTGTGTGCTCCTGAGGAAACATAGACAGGAAGTCAGGGCAGGAGTGGACACTAAATCTAAGAGAGCCTTAAAGGACACCGTGACAAGGTTGACTTTTACTTTGAAGAAGATGGGAAGGTGTGAGGCGCGGCGAGCTGAGATCTCAGAGGTATTGCAGCGCCTGTGCTAAGAAGAAATCAAGGCCGGTATGCAAGGCAGAACCAGGAAGGCCAGAGAGAGGGCATAAAGTGAGGGGGTGTGGACCAGAGTGAGATCAGTGGGGTACGAGTGCTTGGAGTCTATATCCATTCTGAAAGCTGAGCTGCGAATTAGGTGTAGACCCAGGCAGGGGGGACGAACAGTGGCTGAGCCATGAGAGGAGCATGGAAGGGAGAGAAGCAGGGTTGTGAGCACAGAGTCTTTGAAGGGCATTTAAAGAGCAGAGAGGAGGGCTGAGGGCTAGGCCAGAGGGCCAGGCTTCTTTACAATGGGCTTACATACTTATGGCAAGGAGGGCTCCCAGTGAGTGGGGGAATAAAAAAGAGCAAGGCAGGATGGAAAGAAGAGGAGAAAGGGGACTTAAGAGGAGTAGGGGAGGGACAGGAGGAAGTAAAGGAACAGTAGAACAGTGACAGGCATGGTGCCTGGCACTCGGTAGAGCAAAACCTTTTACAGGGCCGAGACTATTTTCCCACAACCACGAACAGGGAAGTGTAAGTGTGTGGGTGCCTATTTATGGCTGTCTGGTGATCAGGAAATGTTACCGGTATTTAGCACCTGTCAGGAAGGATTCTCAAGTACAACACATGTGATATTCCACCAGTGAGCAACATGCTTCCCCCAATGCTAATCTGTTTTCTACTTGAGGTATACGATGGGGTACCCACAAAACCTGGAATTTTGTTTCAAAGCTTTGTATTTAAATTTTTTTACAAAACAACCTTATCACCTTCAAAGTACTCTCCATTACACCTAATACATTTGTCAATTCTGCGCTTCCATTCTTGGAAACATTGTTTTTTTTTTCAAATTCAGCTGTTTGGACGGCTGATAGCACCTCTCTCATTTTTTTGCTTCATCTCTTCTATATCATCAACTAGCTGTCCTTTCATGTTCCTCTGCATTGGTGGAAACACAAAGAAGTTGCATGGAGTGAAGTCAGGTAAGGTGCATGGGATAAGAGAGGCATGCTGTTTCTTGTCAAAAATTGGCACACTGAGATGGCATGTGAGCAGTTGCATTGTCATGATGGTAAAACCAGTCCCCCATCTGCCACAAATCAGGTCTTTTTTGTTGCACATTGTTACACAATACTTTCAAAACCTCTAAATAGAAAGTTTGATTAACAGTCTGACCTAGTGGAAGGAACTCTAAATGCACTATATTATGGACATCAAAAAAATCAAATGAGCATAATCTTGATCTTTAATTTCACTTGACGAGTTTTTCTTGGGCAAGGTGATGACGGTGTCTTCCCCTGGCTTGACTGAAGTTTGCTTGTCACCAGTAATGACCTTGAGAAAAGTCTGGATCACTTCAGAGTTGTTCTTTCCAAGAATGACTTGTTTCCAGTTGACACTCCTTCTTGGTGGCCTGTCACAAATCTTCTGTTAAACTTCACTGAACTAAGCTCCAAGATAGTCCAGATAACTTCCCCATCTTTTTAATGGTCCATCATTGGTCTTCAAGCAAAAGTGGATGAATT
Organism: Tenrec ecaudatus; assembly: GCF_050624435.1. NCBI lineage: Eukaryota > Metazoa > Chordata > Mammalia > Afrosoricida > Tenrecidae > Tenrec > Tenrec ecaudatus. Next base: position 102,160 of record NW_027458501.1, on the reverse strand, counting down.
TTTTGGACATTTTTGTCTGTTTGGAAAGTTGATGGACATCCAGAATAAGGTTTGTTATCGATCGACATTTTACCTTTTTGGAAATAAGAAAACTACTGGTACACTTGAGTTTTTTTCAGAGTGCTATCCTTGTAAGTTGTATTCAACATCACAACAGTTTCTGTGACATTTTTCTGGAGCAGAAAGCAAACTTTCACAGCCACACGCAGTTCTCTTAAATGAGCCATCACAAAAAACAAGGTGTGAGCAAAACTGCTTTTATGAAAAAATTCACTGTGACCAGAGAACCTTCCCAGGTGACGCCGCTGGGTGCACTAACTCAGAACAAGTTGCTCGATGCTCAGCTAGTAGGAACAATGCATCCTATGAAAGCTCCACAGAGTGGAGTTTTCCTGTTTTTCTTTTTTACCCACTCATATATGTTAGGTCATGATTAAGGGGCTGCTCAGATACCTTATCTGTGCAGTATAGTCTCCCCTAACACCCTGACTCTACAGTCCAGGAAAATGTGTTTTCTTCAAAGCCCTTGGCCAACTACAATCTTATTATTAGCTCTCATCAGCTCTAGAATTTAAGTTCCATGAGGGCTTATTTATCTCAGGTCTACCTAGAAAAATGCTTTCCTACACAGTAGGTGCTCAGTAGGCAATGTGCTGAATGAAGGATGCATGAATAAATCCATAACCTTCCTGAGGTTATGTGGCCATCTCAAAAAAGAAACCTTAAAATGATACCAAAAAGAAAATAAGTACAATAAACAAGCTAGTTTTATATATATAATAGAATCTTTTATTGACTGCTATTAATTATGAATCCTGTGGAAAATTACTTCATGTTCAAGTATAAGGTGTTGACTGAGGCTCAGTCTGAGGGGTAACTAATGAACATGGCCTCTCGGAGTCTGTGACCAGACAGTCTCTTACTACACCAGCTGTGTGAATACCCAGGAGGTAGAAGTGTGCAGATATAAGATGTTTGTGAGGAAATGACAAGAACTTATCACTCACCTGGTCCTTCTGCTCATCTACTTTTTCTTGTAGAAGCATTTCCATATTCTTTAAGATCATTTCCACTTTATCCACTTGCTTTTCTGTGGTATTAAGTTGTTTTTCATGTATTTCCTGACAAAAGGAGGTTACCAATCAAAAAATTATGTTTTAAAAGAACTAACTTCAAGACATTTAAAATGGTATTTGGGCGAAATGTACACATCTACAAGTTACTAGCTACGAGCCTCTGTCTGAACATGGGATGCTAACAAGCTCTGTCAGGAGTATAGGTGTGGCGCAGGGCGTAGTGTTTTGCATAGGAATCCGACAGTGGCAGTTTCTTACATAGGCTTACAAAAAAACAAAAACAATGCCATCAAGCCAATTTGACTCACAGCGTCCCTCTATAGAGTTTCTGACAGGATTTCTTTATGGGAATAGATAGGCTTATCTTTTTCCCTCGGATCATCTGGTGGATTTGAACTGTCAATCTCGCTGTCAGCAGTCCAATACTTATCTGGTAATGTAACCACTATTCCAAAGGCCTGTCATATGTTTTAGCAGTTGTGTTCCTAGGTATTTACTCAAATGAGTTGAAAATCTGTATCCACATAAAAGCCTGCATACAAATATTTATCGTAATTTTATTCATTATTGCCCCAAACTGGAAGTAATCAAGAGGTCCTTCAACAGGTCAATGGCTAAACAAACGAGCATATCTGTATCATGGAAATATTATCTAGCAAAAAAAATAAATGAGCCATCAAGCCATGAAAAAAATATGGAGGAAACTTAAGTACTTATTAAGTACAAGAAACCAGTCTGAAAAAGCTACATAATGCATGATTCCAATTATAAAGCAAAATTAAAGAGACAGAAACAAGGTCAGCGACTAGCAGGAGTTCAAGGAACAATAGAGGAACAAACAGGTGGAGCAGAGAATTTTAAGGGCAGTGAAATTATTCTGCATGAAACTTTAATCTTGGGTACAGGGCATGCCTACGGGCAACCCTAAGCGTCATCCTGAATGGGAACAAGAGACAGCAGTTAATAACGAAAACTGATGCTGTGGAGTTAGTTCTAACTCAGGGCAACACATGTATTTGTCAGAGTCGAAGTGCTCCATGGGGCTTTCTTGGTCATGATCTGACTCTGTAATTCTAACATCCCAGAAAACCTGATCTGATCTGTAACCACATGGAGTTTCTTTCTATCTCGTTATTTATTTTTCAATATGAAAACCGTTTGCAGTAGTGGTCTCATACAATATCTGTCTCTTGTGATTGACTAATTTCACTCAGCATCATGTTCTCCCGAATAATCCATATTATTGTTTTGCATCACATCTTTTAAAACAGTTGTATTAGCATTTCACCCACGTCATACAATTCAATCAGATCAAGAAAAGTTGTCCAATTGTTACAATATTTAATTCAAAACCTTTTTCTTCTTCCTTGTACTCATTGTAATTCATGTACTTATTTTTTTCTAACTGTGGCACAAATATACAGAAATATTTTCCAATTGCACAACTTCTAGTTGTATAATTCAGAGCGAGAAGAGGCTCAATAATATTCTTCATGTTGTACAACTATCATTGTTATCCTTTTTCAAACTATCGACCACAGTGACAGAAACTCAATGCTCCCAAAGCAACAGATCTTTCCCCTTCACCCATGGTAGCTGTTGGTCAAGTTTGGTTTCTTTTTTTAGAGTATTTTAAAAAATCATTTTATTAGGGGCTCATACAACTTTAAAAAAATTTATTATTATTTTTTAAACAATTTATTAGGGGCTCATACAACTCTTATCACAATCCATACATATACATACATCAATTGTATAAAGCACATCCATACATTCTTTGCCCTAATCACTCTCAAAGCATTTGCTCTCCACTTAACCCCTCTGCATCAGGTCCTCCCAAGAGCAACCTCACTGGACACCCCTCCCCCCACAATGTCAGCCCTCCCTCTTCTCCCCTCAACAGGCATGCACCTATGTTCCCCCAAATTTGACCATTGCCTTTCTTCTTTCCTGTGCTGCCCCTCGCATCAGTAAGCCCCATTCCTCTGACAGGGCTGATTCCCTCTCTGGGAGACCTCACCCCAAATCCACATGGCTACCTCTCAGGGACCAGCATCAACCCCACCCCATCCATCTGATTCCAGCTCTCATGAGGTGACCTTCGGCCAAGTGACCTACATGATACTTACTTTGAGCAGATGATGTGTGGCCTGCCTGGTCTTTAGCGGCCTGCCTGGTCCCCAGCCAGACGACTGGATGGCCTGCACATTTGAACTTGTGCCCGTTCTGCTGCATGTTCCTATTATCGTGGACTCACACAGTGTTTATCCTTCTGTGCTTGACTAGCTTCACTCAGCATAATATCTTCCAGATGCCTCTACAACTTGAGGTGTTTCATTGCTGTTTTTAGGGATGTATTCCATTGTATGTATGTACCAGAGTTTTTATCCACTCTTGTACTGATGGTAATGTAGGCTGTTTCCAGCTTCTTCCTGCCCACCCACCAGCTTTTTGCTACTATGAACTCTGCTGTGATGACCATAGGGGAGGGAAACATCTGTCCGTGATCTGCTTCTTATTTCTTTGGGGTACAAACCAGCAATGGTATTGCTGGATCATATGGTAGTTCAGTTGCCATCTGTTTTAGGTATCGCCATACTGCCTTCCAGAGTGCCTGTACATATTTACCAGTCCACCAGCAGGGGATAAGAGTTCCTATCTCACCACACACTCTCCAACATTTGTTGTTCTGTTTCTTTTGAAAAATCATTTTATTGGGGACTTGTACAACTTATTGTAATCCTTCCATTGTGTCAAGCACATTTGTTCATTTGTTGCCATCATCATTTTCAAAATATTTTCTTTCTACTTGAGCCCTTGGCATCAGCTCCTCATTTCTCCCCCTACCTCCGCCCTATCCTCCCTTTCACATTCTGGTTTTTTTTAATTGGGCTAGTTATGGGCATTAGGTGGGATCTTATGGTCATTTTGACTCGCATTTCCTGGGTGGCTAGTGACAGGGAGCATGTATCAGTATACCAGTATCAGACTGTTTTGACAACTGTGGCTGTATAAGTAGGTTTTGGGGTCAAGTAATGTGAGATCACCTGCTTTGTTCTTTTTCTTGGGGAGTTCTTTGCTTATCCTGGGTTTCTTCCCTTTTTATATGGAGTTAATAATCAGTGTTTCCATTTCTTTGAAGAATGATGTTAGAATTTGGATCGGCAATGCATTTTATTTGTAGATTGTTTTAGATAGTATCAACATTCTCACAATACTGAGTCTTCTGATCCACAAACACGGAATATGCTTCCATTTGTGTAGATCCCGGTTGGCTTCTTATAGTAATGTTCTATAGTTTTCTTCGTACAAGTCTTGGTTTTTGGTTAAGTTTATTCCCAGGTATTTCAGCTTTTGCAAAGGATACTGATTCCTTGGTATCTTTTTCTGTACCCCCATCCCTGGTATAGAAGAAGTCAATTGTTACTCTTGTATACTGCTACTCTACTAAACTCCTCTATGACTTCCAGCTAGTCTCTTGTGGACCCTTTAGGATTCTCAATATATAAAATCATATTATTTGCAAACAGTGAAGTTTCACTTCTTATAATGAGATTCTTGAGGCTCTTGCTATCTATATTTTCAACTTGTCTTTTCAGAAAGGTTGTAGGAATTTACTCTCTTTTTAAGATTTAATTCCTTTATGCTACTCTTCTAAATAAAGCAGATTTATAAAAAACTATGATATTCCATGTTCTTTTCCCCTAGGCTTCCTGGCTATGTGTGGGGCAGTGTATGTCTCCATATCTTTAAGTTGTTGCTCTCATATTCCCACTCTGCACTGCCCACTCACCTGCTCTTTCACCTGGTGACCAGCCCGATCCATCTTCAGTGTCAGCAACTGAACGGGTACTTGATTTTTCTCATTTTGAGCCTTGTGGACAAAGGCCTCCTCACCCAGGTGAAGGATCCTATGGTTGAGCTGAGATAACTGATCCTTGTATTTCTGACTCTAGAGCAAAAAAGGGTAAAACAATGATTGAAAACAAAAACGAAGCCCCAGCAGATCCTTTCAGTGGTTAATGAGGGGTAATTTTGTCTCACTGTGGGACGTGGCAACATCTGGAGGCATTTTTCATGGTCATAATTGGGGTAGGTAGGGGTGGCTACTGACATGTAGTAATGCTACTAAATATCCTACAGTGTATAGGACAGCCCCTATACAGACTTATCCAGTCTCACACAGCAATGATGCTGAAGTTGAGAACTCTGCTTTATTCCTGAGAAGAAGTGAGAATACATCTAGACCATTAAGAACATTCAAACCACTGTTCTGAAGGCCTCCCACTTTTATCTAAGTTATTTAAAACATCGTGTTAAGAGGGGGGGGGAGGAAGAAACTTAAAGCATATGAATCTCTTCAAAAGGACCTCTGACCTGTCCCTGATATCCAAATCTATCTGGCAGTAAGTTGTTGATATTCTCAGTACCACTGGGCCAGGAAATTAGAGTGTCTGACAGATGTCCTCTTGGTGTATACACAAATGGCCGTGTGTTCCAACAGTTGCTAGAAAATTTCTCAGTTTTTCACCATAGAGATTTCAGTTACTGTCAACCACTGGTCAGGAGCATCTTTCAATAAATTACAATTTAAAAGAATCAAATTACATTTTTGTTGGATTGCCTTTCTTTTTTTCTCACAACAATTAGTTTTCAGGGGAGAGATCAACCACAGTTCCAAGGTATTCCCACGTTGGTGTGAATACCTATGGTTCAGCAATGAGCAGAATCATATCATTTTTATCTTGTAGGTTTAATACGCACACACAAGGGTAAGTATAAAAGCATTTTATAATAGAAACTTGTTAAAAATGATTATGGAAACATATGTATGAATGTGCTTGACACAATGAATGTATGTATGGAATGTGATAAGTTGTATGAGCCCCCAATAAAATGATTAAAAAAAGAAACCTTAATTAAACAAAACTATCAAAATATGAAGCTACTGTTTCATGTCATATCTTTATCTATGCCTATATGCTTCTGAAGTGTTTTCATCTTTCTATTCATTTCCCAAAGAATTCTCACTCTTCAATTTATGTCATGTCAAATGGGAGTTTTGTCATGTTCAAGGGATGCAAATCATGTTCGTTTTAAATGTCCTCTGAGCTTGGGAACACAGAGCAGTGTGGAAGGCAGATAAGGCTGCGTCAGGTGGATGGGTCGTTCCCAATGAGGAGCTCGTCAGACAGTCCTTGCTACCCTCCAGGAGGAGCAGGTATGGCGCCGTAACAAAACACACGCCGTGGTACATTTTCCTGTCCTTCTTCCTCCTCCCCAGCGCAGCTTTCCATTCTCTTCAGATGTCTTCCTGAGAAGTCTCTGTGATCATCCTTGAGAAAATATAAAGAGGATTCCTTTGAAACCCAGAAAGAGAGTCTCCAAAGCCTTCTGAGGTGACTTGCCTTGAATTCATCTTTGAGGTCTTCCCGACCTTCATTAAAACGCTAAAAAGTATTGTGTTATGTGGAGCAGCAGCATTCCTGTAAACTTGTGGGAAAACTTAATTAATTTGGGAATATTCACTTGAGTTTTGTTAAAAATGTGATAGCCCTGATGTAAATGAAAATTGATTTTTTAAAATTTATGTTTTTCCCAGATCATTTTATTAGGGCATAATCCAGACATCATACCAATAGCTCTATCAGATCAAGCAGCGTTGTGCAATTACTGCATATAATCAATTTCTTCCTTTTCATACTACGTGATATCAGCTCCCCATTACCTCTTTCCTCCCCATCAATACACCCCAAGAACTCTTACTCCAGTTATTACCTCTACAGATTCACCCAATCTGGGTTTGATAAACCCCCAAACACAGAAAGATACATAACAGAGAATCAAGAAAGGTACCAAAATAACAAAATACAGCAGAGATAAGACCTAATCTAGAAAACAACAGCAAAACCCAGAAAATATTAAAAACTAGATAAAAGTCAAAGTGTATCTAAAGGGAGCTCAAATAACAAGATTTTAACCATTCAAGCCCTATTTATCATTTTAATTTACTATAATCGTCTTTCCAATACCAGCTGCCTGATAACCAGGTTATTCCTATCCCTCAGTGATAGTCAGAGGGGGGCCACTGGAGGCTTATTCCCTGTGGAGAACCTGAACATGTATTTTGGGCTCCCACTGTCAGCCATAGCTTTGTGAACACCAGAATTTCACAAATTTCAGCTCTGACAGCACGCCCTTCTTCAGATCTGGTTTATATAATTGATAATCCTTGGATCATCGATGATCGTGTGCTTCTTCCAGGTGAGTTTACTGGCATCTCACTTAGATGGGTGCTTATTTGAAACAAGCTCCAATTATTTCCAACAGGGTTTTGTGGAGACCTTGGGTTTTTCTCTCTCTATAAAATCATACCATCTGCAAATAACTAGAGCTTAATTTCTCTTTGCCCAATTGCACTCCCTTAATCTCTTGTTGCCTTTTGATTCTGGCTAGGATCTAGCACAATGCTGAATAAAAGTGGGGATAATGGGCATCTTTGTCTGGTTCCCATTTTCAATTGCAATGATTTCAGCTTTTCTCCATCCAGTATGATACTGGCTGTTGGATATTAAGACATGGACTTTAGTATATTGAAGAATTTCCTTATATTTAATTATTGTTTTTATTAGGAATGGGTGTTGGATATTGTCAAATGCTTTTACTACATCCATCAATATGATCATCTGGTTCTTCTATATTTTGTTTATATGGTGGTATGAATCCCATTTGGGCATGAAGTATTATTATTATTTTGATATGTTGTTGAATTCTACTGGCCAGGATTTTGTTGAGAATCTATGTTCATGAGAGATATTGGCTTGTAGTTTTCTATTTGTGTGAGGTCTTCCTTTCATTGTCATTGGTTTAGTAATTTTTTCTCCATCTTTTGACTCTCAGTCTGTTTTTGTCTGTGAGTTTGAGGTGTGTTTCTTGAAGGCAGCAGATTGATGGATCTTGTTTCCTAATCCAGTCTCCTACTCTGTCTTTTGACTGGGGTATTTAGCCCATTGATTTTCATTGGTATTAATTCCAAATGCAGGTGAGTTACTATCATATTGTATTATCTGTGTTTGGGAGGGAGGAATCTATTCATGTCCTTGTTTCCCGTCTAGATCTACTGTTTTGGGTGTTGTTTTAGTGTGTTGACTTCTGGAAAGAAGCACGGACTGTGGCGATCTCATAATGTTTTTGTGCTGTTGATTTTCTGACCATAGAGATATGGGTAGTGTTTTCGGCAATGCTGGTTTTGTTTTTATGAATTCTCTAACTATTTCCTTGTTTGGGAATACCTTTATTTCTTCTTTATATGTGATATATCGCTTTGCTGGATACAGGATTTTGGTTGGCAGGTTTTTACTTTGAAAGTTTGATCTATGTTGCTCCATTTTCTTATTTCCTGCATATTTTCTGCTGAGAGCTCTGAGCTTATTCCAATCTGATTACCTCTGAAGGTGACTTTTTCCCTCTCTAGCTGCTCTCAAGATTCTCTCCTTTTCCTTGAAGTTGAATATTTTGACTATCATATGTCCTGATGCCCTCCTATACATGTCCCCTACCCCCACCCCCCGGGTCTAACCTCCTTGGAGTTCTCTCTGTCTCCTGAATGGTTATTATCTCCTCCTTTATAGTACTGGGGAAAATTTCCTCCACAAATTCTCTTACTAATTTATATGTAGATTTGTTTGTTTCTTCCTGTTCCAGTATTCCAAACAAGACATTCATTACTTCTGTTCATGGTTTCTCACATCATCCTCAGGTTTACTTCAGATTATTTTACTCTTTTGTTTGTTTCTCTCATTTGCTGAAGTCTGCATGGTTGTCTTCAAGTTCATAGATTCAATTTTCATTTTCTTCCATTCTATTGTTCAGTTCTTTTTTGGGGGTAATTATTTTATTGGGGGCTCATACTACTTTTATCACAATCCATTCATACATCCATTGTGTCAGCACATTTGTACATTTGTTGCCCTCATCATTCTCAAAACATTGCTTTCTACTTGAGTCCTTGGTATGAGCTCATTTTTTACCCTCCCTCCCTGCCCCCCTTTCTCATGAACACTTAATAATTTATAAATTATTATTAGTCATGTCTTACACCGTTCAACGTCTCTCTTCACCCACTTTTCAGTTGTACATCCCCCAGGGAGGGGGTTATATGTAGATCATTGTAATTGGTTCTCTCTTTCTACCCCCACCTTCCATCCACACTCCCAGTATTGCCACTCCCACCACTGGTCCTGAAGGGTTCATCTATCCTGGATTCCCTGTGTTTTCAGTTCCTATCTGTACCAGTGTACATCCTCCGGTCTAGCCAGATTTGTAAGATAGAATTGGGATCATGATAGTGGTGGGGAAGAAACATTTAAGAAATAGAGGAAAGTTGTATGTTCATCATTGCTACACTGCACCCTGACTGGCCCATCTCCTCCCCGTGACCCTTCTGTAAGGGGGTGTCCAATTGCCTACAGATGGGCTTTGGGTCCCCAATCTGCACTCGCCTCATTCACAATGATATTATTTTTTGTTCTTTGATGCCTGATACCTGATCCCTTTGACACTTCATGATCACACAGGCTGGTGTGCTTCTTCCATGTGGGCTTTGGTTGGCCTAGAAGGCCACTTGTTTACCTTCAAACCTTTAAGACTCTAGATGCTATATCTTTTGATAGCCGACACCATTGACTTTCTTCACCACATTTGCCTTCAGTGATTGTGTCTGGAAGGTGAGCATCATGGAATGCCAGTTTAATAGAACAAGTGTTCTTACATTGAGAGAGTACTTGAGTAGGGGCCAAATGTCCATCTGCTACTTTAATACTAAACCTATAAATATATGCATAGTTCTATTTCTCCATCATCATATATAAATATATTTACATATGTACATGCCTATATTTAGAGCTCTATAAATGCTATGTGCCTTGCAGTTCTTTCCTCTATTTCCTTTTACTTTGCTCTTGTTCATGTTCAGCCTTCATTAGGGTTTCAGTAATTCCTCTCGGTCACATTACCCATGATCAAGCCCTACCAGGCCTCTTACACGCTCCTCACCACTGATTTTGGATCACTTGTTGTTCTCTTGTCCCTTGGTTTGTTAACCACTTCTTTTCCCCAACCTTCCCCTCTCTCATGTCCCCCTGGAACTGTCAGTCCCATTGTTTTCTCCTCCAGATTGTTTATCCCACCTATTTTATCTAGATAGACCTGCAGAGATAATAATATACACAAAAACAAGACAGAACAAAACAAAGCAATAAAAGAAAACAAAACACCACCACCAAAAAACAAATGACAAAAAAAAAAGAAAAGCCTGTCAATAGTTCAAGGTCTGTTTGTTGACATTTGCGAGTGTTTGCTGATTGAGCCTGATGGGGTGCCATGCTCTGAACCCAAAGTCTATTTTTGATAATGCCTCGGGACTTCCTTGCTCTGCTCCCCTTGCTGTTCTGTTGCATGCCCTTCATGTTTTGCCTCAGTGTGGTGGGGTCAGATCGGTCTAATTCCCACACTGTGTCTCCAGTGTTGTCCCCTATAGGGCTATGGGTCAGTGGGGGATGTCCTGTCTCATAGTGGGACCAGCCATATGGTCCTCTCTGTGCATTGGCTGTTCTTAGTGGGGATATTGTCCTTAAGGCTTGGTGGGCCAGGATGTGCTCCAGTCTCTCTTCCTCCCCCTTCATTTGCTTCGATTTGCTCTGATCAGACATGTCCCTCTCTCGGAGCTGTAGCTTCAATGCTATCCTCTGAAGTACTTTCTTCTGGGGGCAAGGGCTGCTGTCCATGTAGTTGGGATTGGGGCCAACCCCTCAGACCTCTCTACTGGTTCCTTGCTTCATGCCAGTATGTTGCATTCACATCTTGGAGCATGGGGTAGAAGTCTGGTCCTTCTTTCCCGGCGACGATATGAACAAGACCCTCCCTTTGGATGGGTTAGTTCCCTGTTCCCCAGCTACCCATTTATTTCATTTTCTTCCCCCCCCCAAACCTTTTTAATTGTCTAACATATGTATCCCTGGATTTGGTCTGGCCCCTGCCATACTACCTGGACCTCACCCCAGGAATGTTTGTATACAGTAGCTTTTTCCTTATGTCCCTTTTGCATTTTTTTTAAGTTTACCTCAGCGGACTCATGTTGTATTTGTGTTTTGTGCTTGGCTTACTTTGTTTAGCATCATTTTCTCCAGTTTTTCCCATGTGGCAAGGTGCTTCATGCATTCATCACTGCTTTTCAGTGATGTGTAGTACTCCAGTGTATGTATGTACCATAGTTTTTATTTAAATCATTTTATTAGAGGCTCATACAACTCTTAGCACAATCCATACATACATCAATTATGTAAAGCACATCTGTACCATAGGTTTTTAATCCATTCATCTGTTGATGGAAATTTGGGTTGTTTCCAACTCCTTGCAATTGTAAACTGTGCTGCGATGAACACCGGTATTGCTCAGTTCTCATACAATGTTTTTTAATTCTGTTATCTCATTGTTTTGTTTCTCGGTTTCTTTGGGGTGTGAGGTTCTTAGTATCACACTTTCTTCCTTTTTTCAGAATTGATCCCCAAATCTCTTGTATGGTCACAAACATCATTCACCTGTATTCTCTTTCTGGTTATTTAAGGTCTTCACTTTCTGTGTATTCCAATGAAGTTGCGTAATCTTCAGTTGTTGACTTTTGTTTATCTTGATTTTTTGTGGTTACTACTGCTGACTGTTGTTTGCATGGCATAGTGATCCAAATGTAGATGGTATGTAAGGTTCTGGATTGTGTGTGAGTAGGTGGAGGAGGGAGGGACAGGACTTGCTCTTTGGGTTAGTGGAGAAAGTTCAGATAGGGGCTGGAAATTGTATTCTGTTGAGATGAGGGAGAAATGATAGAGCTGACTGGGTAGAAGGAATAGGAGATAGGAATACATGAGTAGGATTTAGGTGACAGAAATAATCATGTGGTGTTCTGGTTATAGTGGTTTTCTGATAAATTAAAAAAGGGGATTTTAAGGGGTCTGCTAGTACTTGTTAGTTTATGTGAAAGTGTGTCTCACTGTTAAGATTCTGGCTGAGACTGGCTGAATTCCCAAGGAGGTTCTAACTGATGGCAGTTTCTAACATTTTATATTTTCTTTTGGCTGAGGTTTTTCTCTGTTTTGCTTTGTCATTGTTTGTGCTTTGTGTGATTTTCTGTGTATGAAATCCAGGCTATGTAAATCTCTAGAGACAGTAACTGGAGTGATAGTTGTCTAGGGGCATGGCAGGGAGGATGCGGGAAGTGGGAAGCTAACAATGAGTGGAAGAAGGAAGAGTTCTGACATTGATGGTGCTGATGACTGCACAACTCTTACTCTTGTACTTCTGCCAAAGAAGCCTCATCTCAATCTAATTATTATCAATGACTAGACAAACCCAAACTTCAAGACACGGAACAAAACAATTGCATGTAATATTCAAAAGTGCCATGGTCTCCAAAATAAAGAATAGACCGAGAGAAAGAGACAAGAAGACATGATATAAATGCCATATGTGATTCTAAGAATTATCAGGATGGCTGGCAGCACCAAAATGGGGTGTCCCTGACGGCAGTAATGTATCCACACGAACTTTCTGATTTTTGACAAGGGAGGTAGTTACTGCATTCTGAAATCGTTGAGGAACAAAGTCCTCTATAATATTCGAAAATAGTTTTTAAAGAAAGAAAGAAAGAAAGAGAGAAAGAAAAGTTCATTAGCTTCACATCAGGTGGTAATACTAAACCTGACTGTTGATCATTTCCATTTCAAGGCAGGCCTGATATTTCTCTTTCTTTAAAATATCAATTTCTTTCCTGTTGAAAAAGCAAAATTAACAATATCATTGCCAACTAATGTGTTTTCTTCTTCTAGTAACAGTCCACCATGGCTTGGACAAAAAGGCCCACCCCTACCTCCCCTCATATTCTACGGCCCAGATCCCTCTACACTACTGCTACTGCTATGATTGATAATAGTGGTGATGGTTCAATCTTGATCCCAAGCTCCTAAAGCCAGAAGAATTTAGGAAAGTTTACCCTTAGGACTTCAAACCGATTCATTCCAGTTCCAACCCCTGTTGATAATTTGAATTTTTGACCTAAATATACTGAATCACAATCAATATTTTAGCAAAGTTCTCAGGCGATTCTTTAATTTTTAAAAAAGTTCTATTGATACATAATTCACATATATACAATTCAATAGTTCAATCATATCAAGATTGTATAATCATCACCACAATCAGTTTTGGAACATTTTCTTCATTCTTGTACTCGTCGTTATTAGCTTCCCATTTCCTTCTAACCAACTGTGTGAAACTCCCAAAGAACCATTAATCCAGTTAGGGTCTGTATAGATGCACCTATTCTGGACTTCATCTATAGGAAAACATACTTTAAAAACAACAGAAACAACTAACAATAACAAAGTAAAACAGACAAGAACATTTAGAAAAGAAAGCAGAAAGTATTAAAAACTGGAACAAATTAAAAATGGAACTTAAGAGAGATCAAAAGACAAGGTGCCAAATTTCAAACTAACTGCATCTCCAATAATCCCCTTTCCAATGCATTTTACATGAGAACAAGGCTGGTCCCATCCTTGGTCTAGGGTCAGATGGGATTCGTCAGGTGACTCTTTTTGAGGCGGAAATGAAAATTTTCATCAGGAAGGGTGAAACCAAAGCCAGGTGTCACCTTGGTTTGTGCTGGTAACTGCCAAGGTCAATGGTATAGCCTCCCACACCCCTTAACGATTCAGTCTTAGAAACCCTCTACAGACTCAATGAGAGTGGGTTTAGTTTTCGCTTGCAAGATTTTGCCAGATTGTACAAAAGGAGCATTCTCCGTGGCAATCCTTAGTCAAGCAAATTACTACGGATTTAGCAAAGTATGGAACTAGCCACCCAGCAACACAAACACAAACCATCTTACCCTCACTGCGATCTGCTGGGAATGGAGTCTGGTAGTAAACTTAGGAGAAAATGGTTTCAAGGGAAGACCTCCTGGATTTCAGAACTGTAATGATGCAAATCCCCGCTGGTCCCTTCCCCTGCCATCCATATTCTGACCGTCATGGCTACTCCATCAACTATGCTCCATGCTCGCAGCAGGTCAGAGTTGACTTTATCTTGAACTTCTTATTTGGAAGAAAAATCAAAAGGCAGACTGCCCTTGGATATGGCTACAGCAGTAAAAACTCACTGACCAGTGTTAGCACTCCACTCCCTGTCCCTTGTTCCTGCCTCAGTGTCCTAGGGCCCAGACCTACCCCTAATGCCGATATCTACATACAAATATAAACCGTGGTGAAAAGTCCACCTGAAATTATTACTGAGTCATGAACATAGATATTGTATTTGTCTAGGAAGGCCCTAGGATCATTTCACTGTACTAAACTATGTCCACCTGTCCTCACCATCAGGTGTGATGCGGAGTACTTTCATACAGGGAATAAGGTGGTATGCCACGATGGCAGAGGTAAGAAGGATGGGTGTAGCAGCTGCTCACTGTGGGGTGGGCAATGCTGCCACATACATACGTGTTCTACCTTTTACGTCTGAGACCAGGCATTCAGGTATGAGAGGGGCTGCCTGCATGTGGAGGTAGGCCAGGGCCCTTTACATATGTGTCATGTCATGGTCAGAGACCAATTAGGTTCATCCACTCTTGGCTTTCTGGAAAGTGAGGTTGATTTGAGAATACGCCCCACTTTCTATCTCAGTAACTTCTACACTCACTTTACTGAGAGGAAACCACTCATTCTGCTATGTGAAAACTGGGTCACAAGCTCAAAGGTCCTAAGTTGAACCTGGACAAGCCTTTACCTCTGTACATCATTTGTTCTTTCTGCAACTTTAAGTTCTTGCTGAATCCTTCCCAATTCATTTGTCAACGATGTGTTTTCTTCAGAAAGCCTCTGTAGCTCGGCTCTGCAAGCACAATTGACAATCAGAAATAAGTTGGGAACCATGTGCCCATGGTTGGTATCAATGCGTAATACTGAATGTGAGACCTTGGGGCATTCCAAAAGCTATTCCCTGCTAGTGAATCCCGGCAGGGATCTAAGAAACAAGAATGACCAGAGCTTAAAATATATGCACACATTTTCCTCTTTAGTGAGACTGTCACCTGCTATACTCCAAGGTCATCACTGGAAGGAAAAACTGAGGAAGAAACACATATTGATTTATGGAGCGGCCTGATGCACAGTGAATACCTCAGCAGAGAAAGACAGGTGTCACTATCTACTCCATGACCAAGGCTACCCTGGGCCACATTATTTCCTGACAAACAATTCTTAAAGAATCTCTGCCAAGACAACACAAGTGATTTATGACAGGCAAGTATTTTTACCAACAAAAAAATCCCTAATGAGCTTTGAACCCATACTTTCTGTCCTGAACACATGTCGATATTTATCCCCCCAACTACGTCTTTGTCTGGCATCTTGTTAGATTCTAATTTTCCCAATCTAAGTAATCAAGGTACTATATAACCTTGCCATGCTTATCTTATGCATTATGTTCTAGTATCAAGCACAAATATGTCTCATCTGACTTCATTTGATCTCATGGGGCACTAAGGGAAAAATAGAGAAAAAGAAGTCATGGGAACTTTAAAAGCAGCAAAGGGTTTAGAGTAGGGCTGTCAAATAAATGGGACATGAAATTTGAAATGGTCACTCTGGCTCTAGTATGGGAAACAGACTGATTCTAGGTGTGTACACTGTGTTAGGTGGAGGTTGAATTCTACTTTTGGCTGCTTGGAGCGCAGATACACTGAAGATTGCTCATCCTATCTGCTGAACAATTAAGAGACTATGTGAAGCCAAGTATGTAACTGCCCTCACAGAAGTAATGGAGAACACACTCAGAGCAGAAGACAATGGATGACTAGGGGCTCCGAAAACGTAGACAATTGTGTGTGTCAATAGATTCCACCAAGAGTCAAAAGAGAAGCCAAAGGCTGTGGAATTTCATATTGGACAATGACATACTGGACAAGAGACTCATCTCTAAAATTTACAGAAAATTGAGTATCTCAACAGAAAGAGATAGACAATCTAATTTAAAAAATGGTCAAAGGATGTGAACAGATCCTTCACCAAAGAAGACATTCAGGGGGGCAAAAATATATGAAGAAATGCTCTTAATCATTAGCCATTAGAGAAATACACATCAAAATGAGATACGACCTCACCCCCCAAATTAACTGGAAGGTTAAAAAAAACAACAACAGATAACAACAAATGATGGTGAGGGTGTGGAAAGACTGGCACTTTCATACACTGCCGGAGGAACTGGGAAATGGTGCAGCCACTGTGCCAGGCAGTATGGTGCACCCTGAGAAAGTTGGGAAGAGAAATACCATGACACATCAATCCCTCTACTTGGAATGTGTCTTCGAGAAATAAAAACTATCACACAAATAAATAGATACAGACCCATGTTCATCATAGCATTATTCACAATAGCAAAAAACAGGAACAATCTAAATGCCCTGCAGTGGAAGAATGGATGAACAAACTTGGGTGCAATAAACACACAATGAAATGCTATGCAACGTCGAAGAATAACGATGCACCTGCAAAGCCCTCACAGAGGGATGGACACGGAGGACAGTACGCCGAGTGGAATTAGTCAAAAACAAAAAGGACAGATATCGTATGAGACCACCACTATAAAAAATCAACAGTAAGTTTTCTTATGGAAATAAAAACATTCCTTGATGGTTGCAGAGGATGGAAAGGAGGGGGGGGGGGAAGGTGCGGCTAGAACACAGGCAAGTGATAGCCTGGGCGGAGGGGAATGCAACACACAGGAGAAACGATGGAGGCAGGCAGGCGAGTACACCGGTAGTTTGCAAGAGTGAGAAACTACAGACGCAAACACTGTTAGATTCAAATTCCTACAACAGTGGGGGATTGGGGAATCTACAAGTGAGTACTTGGACATACACACAGGCTGAACAGATAGGAGACTTTTACAAACATATATATGTGTGTGTGTGTGTGTGTGTGTGTGTGTGTGTTTAAAAGAGAGTATTTGTATATTTACTTTTACTGCAAATATATCCATGAATGTGGTGGGGCGAACAGAGGACAAAATTATGACAACTTCTTAAATATAAGCAGATACTCTGAAGGAATAAGGTACTGGGCTTTGGGGGAGTGGTATCACAATAGTTGCAGGGGACAAAATGATCCATTAGCATATCATAGTTCACAAAGACAGTGCTCTACATTCTAATCTGGTAAGTAGCAGCGGTCTTAAAGGTCTCTGAGCAGCCGTCTAGGGTGCAAGGACTGATCTCTCCCTGTCCAGAGCAGAGCAGCGGGGTGGCAGTTAAACAAACACAGGGAAAACACTTAGTCGAAGGGACAGTGAGAACACCGGTCTCCACAATCCTGGGCCCAGAAGAACGGGGTGATACCTGGCGCCACCACCACCAGCTCTGCATAAAATCACACTAGAGAGTCCTGGAAAGAGAAGAAGAACCTGTCAATCAAAATCCTAAAAGAAACCAGGCTTACTGGTCAGCGTCTGGTAGGGCCCCTAAGACCGTGCTCCCTTGGGTCTGGACTTCAACTCACTACTGTGTTAGAAAAGTCAACCGTTAAAATGAGATGGGGAGCATTCACCCAAAGACAGAAGGCTAGGAAGGGAGGAGAAAAGGACACAGAAAACAGGGAAGTCGTGGACTAAGGGAGGGCATATTAAGGGGACTGGAATGAATGAATGGCATCAAAATATGTATGAATTGCAGAGTGTTAAAGTATGATCTGCTCTGTAAACCTTAATTCACAATAAAAACTTCATTAAAAAAAAGAGTTGTAGTTGAGTTTTGCACAAGACACATTGTTTCTTATGTCAATAAAAAGGTAAACATTATTATATCTTAAAATCTAAAAAATTCCATTCCATACAAACATATTGCATTGACCCAGAACTTTCATAGCAGTAGAAAAATGCAGGCAAGAGAATGAAAAATAAAGTGCAAATGAAATAACTATAGCTCTAAGCAACAATATGGAAGAATCTCACAAGCAACATATGGTAATAAAGGACGGATGGTATGCTTCTTTTATATAAAGTGCAAAAACAGGCAAAATTAAGGAGTTAGAAGTCAGGATACTGGCTATGTGTGGGGAATCCAGGAGGGTTCTATTTCTTGTTTTGGGTGCTGGTAAAACGATCTGATCAATTTCTTATAAAATCATAGCAGTACACTTTTTTATTGCATATAACATTAGAATATTTTAAAAAATACACACCTAAATACACCAAAGATATGTGATCATGAATGTAACAGAGATAAAAAACATCCAGATCACTACTGTGGTTGGCAGATTAATGACCTCCTAAAGACTGTTCTGGGAAGCCATGGTGGTGCAGTTGGTATTGTATTCATCTGCATTTCACTCTAGGTTGCTAACTGGAAAGCCAGCAGCTAAAAGACCCACCCACTCACTGCTCTAAAGGAGAACGATGGGGCTTTCTGCTTCTATCAAGATTTATAGCCTCACAAACCCTAGGGATCAGTTTTACTCTGCCCTTTGGGGTGGATATGAGTCAGAATTAACTCGATGGCAGTTGGTAAAACATTATTCATGTTCTAATTCCCGATTGTGAATATTATGTTACATGGCTAAGGGGAATTACAGTTGAAGATGAAATTAAGTCTGCTGATCAGCTGACTGTGAGATAATGAGATTATTCTGGACTATTCTAGTGGGCCTATTGTACAGACTAGGGTCCTTTTAAATGAAAGAGGCAGAAGAGGCACAGCCTTAGATTCAGCCAGCCATTGGACGCTTTGAAAAGTGGAAGAGGCCACGAGTCAAGAAATGTGAGTGGCTTCTAGAAGGTGGAAAAAGTAAGTACATGGGTTCTCCTTAGAACCCCTTGGAAGGGGCACAACCCTGATGACACCTCGATTAGAGTACAATTTAGCTCTCAGTTCTAGCTAACATGCAACTAAGCTGTCAAGAAATTAGCTAAATTTTAACCTATTTCTGACCTGTAGCGTCTAGAACTGTAAGATATTAAATCTGTGTTGTTTTAAGCCACTCAGGGACATGGGTCCATCTATGGAAAATATTGGGAAAGGCCTTCCTATATCCCAGGCTTTTGAGATAGAGCATTTGCCAGCCAAAGTCCTCAAGCGAGAAGGCCAGTTCCACCTGTGGCCTTTCAAGCAGCCTGCCCAGCTGGTGGAATTAAGAACTCCCTCTCAGCTCAGCTTTCTCTAGAAGGCATTGGCTTCTGCGGCCAACATCCGAGTGTCCCAGTCAGTTCTTGGGGCTCTCACAGAATTCACGAAGCAGTAGATCTGCGCCAAGGACACTTTCAATAAATACACACAGTGGGACTAAAGGAAGGTGCTTGGAGCTGGCAGGCAGAGACCTTCAGAGACCCCAAAGGAATGAAATGGGGTTCAGGGCAGTCTTTCGTGGGCCCCGTGAGACAAGCACAGATTTCCTGCCGACAGAGATAGTGAAAACCTGAGTCTAAGCCACAGCAGTCCTCTTGGTGAAGTTCTGGGGGTTTCTGTATGGAAAATTTCTCTTTTCGCATTCACACAGCACCTAGCAACACCACGGCCCGAGTACAGGCCAGACTGGGCTTGTAAGCTTGGGCACACCTGGGATACGTGGTATTCTCCTGGTGCCGAGTCTACCAGCCTGCTAGGAGGAAAGGGGGTTATGCAATCAAGTCATCAGGGACTGAGATGACTCAGTTCCACTTGTTTAAGAATGGATAGAGGGCAAACCTGTTATTCTCTCTCGAGTCTGCTTCTTTCTCCCTAGCCAGAAGCTTATCTTCCAGCTGTAGGAGCCTGGTTTTCATGTCATTCTTTTCTCTCTCCAGCACAGTTTCTACCTTCTGTTATCGGTACAGCATCTTCTAATTTCTGCTGTCCTGTCCTAGTGGTCCCTACCCCATGCTCACCTTCCAAGACACAGAGGCTCCTAGAGGGGCAGCTTGTGTCCAGCCATGTCCAGTAAGGGCTGCTCTGTGGCTTTGGACTCCTGCTGCTCAGATGATCTTTGCTTCTGACCAGCAAGGCTGCTAGCCAAAGGTACGGGTTTCTCCAGGAACATGGGCCTTGCCCCTCTAGGGGATAGCATAGATCACCCATGTCTCTAAAGGAGCAGGAGCCACCTCTATATCATTCACCAAGATGGGATGGCCCTGATAGTGAGCTATGCAGAGGGTCCTCTGGGCTGTGGGGCTGCTCTCGGGACCGGGCTCTGGACAGGATCTGCAGTGAGATGCCTCCCTGGCATACGCAGGAACTCAGCCTCTCCACGTTCTGACCCTGCTGGTCCCGTCTCCTTTCTGACTTCTGTGGACCTCAGCAGGCCTGGAGGCAGTTGCCTTTCCCTCCTTCAAGAAGGCTTTCAGCCCCTCTGCCTCCAGGGAAAGCCCTTTTAATTGCTTCCTATATGTGGTTTCTAACTTTTCAAGTGCAAACACTTTGCAAATTTTAGCTTGCTCTTTACTCATCAGCCCTCCCTGCCACCCTCCACCCTCCACCCCCCACCCAACTTGCGTTGCTGCTTCTTGCACTGGGCTAGCATCTCCTTCTGCCTCTCTTCTCTATCCCTTGTCCAAGTCCAGCTGGGCTCCCATGTCTGTCACTAGCTGCAGTTGCCTCTGAAGCATCTTTTTCTTTTTACAGTCCCATTGCTGTAACAAGTGCGCTGCTTCCATCCACAGGAGTTTCTGGCTCAGTTCAGCCTTTGCCCCCTTTCTACAGAAACTTTCACATGGACCTGGCTCAGAAACACGAATGTCACATGTATCACAGGGTTAGAAAGGCCTGCCCAAGCGCACGTTCTAAGTGCACAACTCCTCGCTACTCGTGCCAGCTGCGCTCAGAGAGTGCATGCACAGGATCTAGTTGATAATGCAGCAGACACGACTTGTCAAATGGGACTAAATTTACATTTAGACGGATTAAAATGGAATAAAATCAAAGCTCAGATTCTTGGTCACATCAGTCACTTTCAGTGACCCCATGTGGCCAGTGGCTCCTGTAATGGGCAGGCAAACACAAGATATGTCTATCACTACAGAAAGCTGTATTGGGCAGTACTGGCCTAAAGTTTAGTGAAAAAAAAAGTACCTTTAGTCGAAATTACTCTAAAAAGTATTTTAAACATCTAGGAAAGAGGCCTTTAGAAGCCCCAGGAAAATAACACTGAGGTGGAGTGAGGCCCAGCTGAGAGCAGTCAGCCTGGGAGAACAAGAGTAACTCAGCTCATCAGAGTCATGCAATATGGCTCGACTCACAATCATGACATGGGGTGGGAATGGGGGTGGGAGCAGCCTTCCAGCCAGTTAAGGAAACTCCTGGGACCAGACATGTCCCTTTGCTGCTTCTTAGAGCCTGAGAGGGCTTGGGAATAGTGGCAATGGTCTATAAGGTGTTCTGGACAGTAGCCCGCCCTTTACCAGACAGTTCACAGGTTCAGATACTATGAAGCAAAATTCTCAGGAGGAAGCTCTGGATCATCCTAGTGGGCAGTATGTGTTATTGCAACGCCCAGGTCTGAGGCCACTGTGTGGTCATCTTTTGGGGAACAGAAAGGCAGGGTACAGAAGAGGGTACAATTCAGTAGTCCAGGATTTTCTTTACTGCCCATACTCAAGCTGCCTCAATTCCCTTGCACCATGACAGAAAGGCAGACTGGCTCTGGGATCATCAACCTCCCCAGGTCACAGGACACGGGAGATGGCTTGGTCCACTGTGGTCATCGTAGTGCCGCTTCTAACCCGAGCCATGTTCCCAGCTAAGAATGCTTCCCAAGGAGGCTTTGCAGGTCTGGTCAGCAGGGCTCTAGCCCGCTTGGTGTCCAAGTTGGCGAGGGCCAAGATTCTCTGTGGGAGAGTGAGGTCATGATAAATAGGCATGGGCTGGCAGCAACCAGTTATCATTCCACTAAGTGAAACCTACTTGATACGCTCAGTTTTCCAAAGAAATCTTTCATTGCTTTTCTTTGTGATGACACAGCAACTCGCTGCCATGAAACCGATTCTAACTCCTATGCTCTGCAGGATGGAGCAAACTGCTGCCGAGGCTCTCAGATGGTCCCTCTTCTTGGAGGAGCAAGTCTGTTTTTCTCTCACAAAGCAGTTGGGAGGTTGGAATCACCAATCTTGTAGTTAGCAGCCTGATGCTAACCCAAAGCCCCAGCAGGGCTCCTTTCGCTTAGGACAGCTTTGAAAAGCTACCTTCGCAGATAACTTGCCTCCCTATTGCAAAGGAGCTTTTAGCCTTTTTCTCCATTTGCCCACATGCTACCACGTGCACTGGAAAATTAGAACATGACATTAAATAAGGAAGATGCTTTGCTACTTTGTTCCTTTGCTACAGAGAAGTCTGAGGCAGAAAATAAATATGAATGTGTTAAAAGTAGTCTACAAACTAAATTACTTCATAACTTAAGTTTTAATATATATATTTCTAATTTAAGTTAAAACAACTCATACAAAGCCCTATTTTTTCCTACCTTCCTCTCTGTGGCCAGAGAAAAACTACCCACTTAGCATGCACTGCAGTTGAGTCATTTCCTGAATTAAATATCTAATGTGGGTTTTTGGGAAGAACTTCAGACTGAAGGAGGACCCAGAAGAAAACAGGGCAGCAGACCTGATTTGTGGTAGTCCGTGCTGGTGTCTCAGGCGTAGCTTCTCGTCTGGCCACTGAGCTAAGGTGGCCAACTCCTTGGGGCAATGTGGGCCCCCACTCCTTATCTCCCACAGCTGCCCCTGCAGGCTGCAAAGGGCATCCTGAGACTGTGCATGGAGCGCCTCCAGGTCTGCTCTCTGGCTCTCTAGCATGCTGACTTCACTTTTGAACATAAGCTCCATTTCCCTTTTCTCCTTGTCAAAGTTTTTCTTCATTAGTTCAATTTCCTGCTTGTAGTTTACCGGGAAAGAGAAACATTAGCCCCTGACAATATGACATGGAAACAGCAAGGTTGTCGGGCATGCCAAGGAGCTGAGGCCTGCAGAAGTCAGGGATGAAAAGGCAGCGGTGACATCCCCAAGACTCAGTGCTCAAGATGTAGGCACAGCCTTGTCTGGACCAGTTGGATAACCTCCCGTGGGAGAAGATATTGTCTGGCCGTTGGCTGGCAAGCTCCGTTTAGGTAAGTAACTTGCAACCAGGAGCTCAGAGGTCCCAGTGGAAACAGGGTGGCTGGCTCTCTGAGTCCTGAAAGTAGAAAGAACGCGGCACATGGCAACTGTGTGCGGACATTCTCTTAGTCACCATCTAAGGAGAGGCAGGAGCTAACTTCATCTGAGAAGACCTTGTCAGCCAGGGTAATCCTGGCTGAGAAACTATGCAACATCCCACGAGAGGCAAAGCCAAGGATAAGTTATGCTAAGAATGAGGTAGGTGTTGTGAATTCCCGCACAGCAGTTGGCAGGGCTGCACTCAGCATGCCAGCCCCCAGCGACTTTGGGCCAGGCACTGACAGTCATTTCTGCTTGTATTTCCCTCAAACTGTCTTCTTAGTGCCCCCGCTCACCAACCAGAGAAATCCAAGGCAGCTGCCTGGAGAAGGGTCAGCACTAAGCACGGCTCTCTGTGCACAAAAGGAAGCCCCAGGCTCCCCCTCGGGCACCCCTCACACCTACCTTCGTCTCCAGCTGGCTCTTGACGTCTTGGTAACGTTCTTTCACCTGCTCCATCATGAGTTCCGTTTCGAGGCTCACTGGAGTAGGAGCTGTAACGCATGTGAAAAAGCCTGCGAAGAAGAGGAAATCTCAGCTTAGCTCAGTGAGGACATTACAGGTTTCTTACAGCTTTCCTATTCCCAAGGGACAACAAAGCACAGATTCTACATGTGCTTTTTCAAGGGAAAGGCAGTGATGGTGGAGTCCTGCCGCACTGGCGTACAACAGCACGCATCACTGGTGATCTGCTATGTTGTATCCATGTAGAATAAAGGATCTCAAACTTATTTGGTCAGCTGTCCAATTTTCAGAAAAATAGTTACCCAGCAACCCTCTGGCAATTAACTTTTATACAATAGCCCATCCCTAATCCAGGATAGGGTGTAGGTTATTTGCTTTGGCAGCTCCCACGGATTATTCCAGTGCCCCCCAGGGGGCAGCATTGCCCACGTTAGGAAACACTCATTTAGAACCATTTCACACTTTCACCAGAACAGATTGCTCAGGAGGCTCCTGCAGCCCATCACACCCTTCAAGTTCCTACAAAGTGGCAGTGATATCGTGTGATGGGACTTCAAAGAACCTCCAGAACACGGAAGAAAAAGATAATGGAATTGTCCATGAATGTAAGGCCCCCTTGTACTTCACTTCAAGTTTATTCCCTGGTGATGCCAGGATCATAGAGGAGGTGGGGAGATGGAAGAAGTGGGGTGACCTGGTGACACATGCCTCTGGGCAGTGTGATGACTGGGAATGAGCCTCACTGTGTGTGAAGGTGGCCAGACACACCTCATGGCCTGTTTATTAGCTAAAGACTTCAAATTGGCCTCCTCCTCCTCCACATTATTATATCACACAAATAATGCTGGGTTTCAGGATATGTAGGAGCTCTGGTGGCATGGTGTTTATGCATTGGACTGTGATCTGAAATGTCAGCAGTTTGAAACCACCATCAAGAGTTACAGTCTCAGAAACCCACAGGGGCAGGTCTCCCATGTCCTATAGGGTCATTATGAGTTGGCATCAACTTGATGGCAGTAAGTCTGTGTGTTGTTCGATAAACTGGTCAGATGATTGCTGAAGCCAAAATGGGTGCATAAGCAAATGTGGTTGAAAAAAGCTGATGGTGCCTGGTTATTAATAGCATATGGGGTCTTAGATGCTTTGCAGTTAAATAAGTGCCCAACTAGCAGGTAAGAAACAGCCCACAAGGAAGCACACCAGCCTGTGTGATCATGAGGTGTTGAGGAGAAATGGTATCAGAAGTTCAAAAGATAAGCAACCAAATTGATGTGAAGGGGCATGGATGTAGTAGAGACCCAGAAATCACAGCCCCTCTGGTAATTGGACAGTCACGCTCAGAAGGGACACAGGAAGGGATGATAAATCCAGGGTGTGGTATAGCACTGATGAACTACATAATTATCCTCCAGTTCCTTAATATTCCCTCCCCTTATGATTATGGTTTTTATTTGTTTTGCCTCTTTAATCATATCAGATTTGATGTAGGTTCATCGTATATTTAATATCATTTGATACATGAAAGCTAAGATAGATAACCCTTCAGAAACAATAAATGGAGTAACGGTTCCCTGAGGGTACGGGAAGGGGGGAGGAGATAACAGGGAGCTGAGAGCACTGATGACTGAATAACCCCACTCAATGGGATCGAACAACAGAATTGTATGTGAGTGGATATATTGGATGTGCAAGATATGGAAAAAAATAAAGTAAGGTTTCCTGGGGCGGGGTATGGTGGGCAAAGGAGGGAATAAATGGGGAGCAGATATCAAGGAGTTCAAGAAAAAGAAAATGTTTTGAAACGGATTGTGGTAGCAACTGTACAACACTGTTTGATGTGATTTAACTATGGAATGTTATACTTGTAAGATGTCCCAACAAAATGATTTTAAAATACAATAATAATAATAATAATAAATAAAGCAGTCAGGCACATTCCATACGTGTGGAATGAGGAATGGTGCTTGAGAGCACTGCAAGGACTCGCTTTCCGACCTGAATCACCACTCCGCACACCAGGCACACAAGGCACATCTTTGAACTACGTGTGTTGCTAGGGCTTGGAAGAGAGCTGGTCTGAGACTCAGAATTGCATTTATGCCATGACTCAGTCTTCATTTTGCAGTGTCAAGGATGGGACGTGGCAAAGTCATCCTCTACTCTCATTGTCACCCTGAAAATGGTGACAAACTTTGACATAAGGGACAAGACAAAAACCTGAATGAGAACCTCTGGAAAGAATTACTTTGCCTTGGAAACTGAGAACTGTCAACTTGCGCAGTCACCTGGGCTGACAGGAGGTCCGTGAGGCTGGACAGTCCACATCACTAGGCTTACTGCAACCCAGCTTCTTACTATTCTCTCAGCAGCAGACAAACATCGGAAGGGTCAACTGAGCCTTGGTGCTGCTTCTAAAATGGTTTCCATCAGAGGGATGGGAGGACAGTACATAAAAAGGCCACATTGTGAAACTGCTAGGTTTCATTAGCGATGGCATGAAGCCTAGGTCTGTGATCTGGTGCCGCAGTCCCCAGTCTCGAGCAGACCCAAGACTTCAGGGCCTTGTCTCCCAGGTTTTGGGTCAGTGGTTCGTGCTGAGGGCCATAAATTCTGTGTAGTTGAGGGGACACAGTGTCCATTTCCCTGGGGATGGCTGACCTGTCTGTTGTGTGGAAGAATACGTAGGATGCCTTAAATGGATGTCACAGCACCCTTGGCATCTCTGGATGTGGTGCAGCTGGCTGTGTCAGGCTCCATCCCACATTTCCCAAATGAGTCTAATGGCCTTTGGCTGTTGACTCACAGGATTTCAAGTACCAATCTGCCATTTGCAGGTGAGCAGGTTATGTTGGGGTCCAAAGACGCTGTACCCACATTCAGAGAAAACTTAAGGTTCCCAGGTTGGCTCTTTTAGCTATAATTCATTTACATTTTATTAAATAAATAGCTTTAGAGCACTACAAAACTGGGAGGGAGGAGGATGCAAAATGCTCAACTGCCAAAGATACACAGGTCAGTGTCCACAGATCTCCCTGGGGTGAGGGAGTGGCCTGTCAGTGTCCACAGATCTCCCTGGGGTGAGGGAGTGGCCAAAACTTAGCACACAAAACCACTGTGTATCAGAGCTTTGGCAGCAGGGCTGAGAGACTTGCCACGGTGTCTGCTGATGCACAGTTGGGGGCACTGATCCAAGAACCAACCCCTGGCTATACAGGACTATGACAAAACTCTAGGGCAGCTGTGTTACCTCCTTGTTCTTGTCTTTTGAAGGAGCTGAGATTAATCAAACACAGTCTACACTGTAGGTGGAATTTGTCATAAACCTCAGCACTAAGAGGATCCTGAAGCCAGAGATATCTACTTTTAAGCAGATATGCATGCCTATGCACACAGGTCCCAACTGCTTCCAGTGCTTGACCTGTGTCCTGCGCAGGCGCCGCTGGCACAGGTCTATTCTGACGAATTCTGACACTCAAGGGGACAAATCTCAAGCTCTCTCTGAACATCAGGGAGTCATTAATATGTTTTAGATATAATTTATCTCTTTTATTAAAAGAGTTTTCACATCAACCAGCTTACAGCTCAGAGGACAATCTGTATAGAGACTGGTCTGTGACCTGGGCAAAGGAAATATAGCTCCTTTATTTACTGTCACATACCCTCACTCTCTCTGTCTCTAGCCTATGCTGAAACCTCACCACCAAGTCCCTTCATCTTAATCACAACTCTGGAGGTGGCTTTGGAACATCTACGAGTGATGGACATGCCTCTGATGAGGTCATTGTGAGATCACATAACTGCTGCCATTTCATTACAGTTGATAAAGCCCCCATCCCCTTCCATAAATTCCCAGCTACAAGGAACTCAGCCGGGTGGTGCCAGTGTGTCTGGGGCAGGTGTTTGTGCCTCAATATACCCTATGATGCTTGGAAGTGGCCCATGACACAAACTACGGGTAGGTCTGAGAGATAGCCCAGTTTGCTGGAACAAGGACTCCACCCTTTCCCCAAGAAGATCCTCTACCTTCGGAGCAATCTGCTGGGGGCAGGCATCCATCTGGCTGGAAACTAGATGGGCTACTCTGTGTCTTGTGCATCCATGTCTTGTAGGCCTTCCAGCGCAGCCTGCAACTCATCATTGCGGTCCTGCAGGTCCTATAAGCAGAGTAGAGATGGCCCTGCAATCCCCATGCTACACAGCAAGGCCCAAGGAACAATGCAGCACCGCAGGGTCTGCAGGATGCCCAGTGGAAAGGAAATTCAATTCCTGACAGCAAACATGTAACATTCAAACTATAAGTTTCCAACTATGCAGTGAGTTAAACATGACAGGGATAATTCAGCTTTCTTAAATCCTACATCGCCTTCTATCACTAGAATCATTGCAGGGGCTAAATTTTTTTTTAAAGTGAAGTGAATGTGGAGGAGAAATGCAGATCACCAACACCTGACTCAACAGGAATGTGTGCAAGTCCACCACAGTGATGGGGTGTGGGCAAGAAAAGCAACTCACTGGTGTCCTTTCTCCAGAGGGTTCTGCAGCTTTGACTGTCAAGGCGTTGCCATCATCTTAAAACAAAATGCCACCCAGCAGAGCAGAAGGGCCACATGGATGGCTGAGGCCCAATGAGGCACATAGAGTGGGGGCTGCAGGACAGACAGGCAATGCTGGGAGGCTGCCCTGAATCTGCACCTGGCTGCAGTGGTCTGTCTGCACAGGAGTTGAGGAAATGCACTGTAAAAAGCACACTTGGTTGCCAGGGTTTAGAGGCGAATCTCCCAAGACACAGCTCTCACTTGTAGATTTAAGGGTAAGAAGGCAAGAAGTGCCTGTCTGTGGGACTATCGTGGTGTGAAGTCTCTTGGCATGGCTCTTCTGTCTAGGTCTTTGTGATTCCCATTGATGATTAGGTGGGACTTTGCAAATAGGGCATGTCTAACACAAAACAGAGTGGACTGGTTCATTTTCGTTGCCACTTCCCTGGCCATAGGGATGTGTTATCTTAGAACAGGAACAGAGAGGAATCCCATGAACTTAAGGGATAAAGAACTACCAGTGGAGAACAAATGAGATCTCTGTCTAAAGACAAGAGGAACCAGAGGCTGTGAAACAGAAATTACTGGACAGACTGAAAGAACAAGGCAAAGTCAGAGGCTGAGGCAAGGAGACACGAGACAGAATTGAAGAGCAACACAGAGACTAAGGACTAGAGAAAGACTTGATTGAGGCGAGATGATACTGTGGACCAATGACTGTATCCTTAGTGTTTTCTGATCTTGGCTTGTAGTAACCCATTAAGTTCTCTAAAAAGCTCCCTTAATTGTGAGTATTGCCTGTGAGCTCTGTGCGACCAGTGCAATGGATTATAGAACACAGCACAAAAGTAGAATGCTGTGGAAGAAACAGTTACTATCAGAAAAGGGTAAAGAATGATGGAGGGTGGAGGCATGCCTGATCTCTATTTCGTGGCAATCGGCCTTGATTGATGGAGCTACGTAGGATTCTTCTCCTTGATGTAGCCAGAGGTCAGCTGTGCACTCCATGCGGTTTACTCAGGGACCCTAGATCCCTTCGTGAAGGAATGTGAGGTGTGTGGTCACTTTCCCTTTTGTGCACCTGGGGATGGGGGACTTGGGACTCTTCAGACCTAATGAATACGGCAGCAGTGCTCCCAGGGACTATAGGAGTATGATTCTACCTGGTTTCTCCTTTAGGAAACGTACTCTGGAGGGACACTAGACATTGAACTGTGAAGAAGCCCAAACTGGCCCATCAGGCAGCCACATGGTAAGCGAGCTTTCAGACATTTCTGGTCTAGCCAGTAAGGTGTGTAGCTGAGGCCCTGGCATCATAGGGCAGAGAAGAAACATGTTTGTTATGCTATGTCTGAGTTCTTTCCCACAAAATATAAAATCTATGAGCATATTTAATTGCTATTTTAAGCCATTAAGTGTTGGCGATAATTTCTTATGGAGCCATAGTAACTGGAATAACATGTATGAGTGAGCCACAAATAACTCATGGAAATAGGATTAAAAGGTAAAGGAATTTTCCATGAATTTTTGAAGCCATTTTTCTGTAATTTACAAAGGTAAATTACAGTCTCTTGAGGGGGAAAATATATTAATTTTAAGTGGGAGAGAAAAAAAAGTTCTCACAAAAATCTGTTAAGAAATGGATGGTAGAGACTTCCAGGAAGATGGCGACTGAGTAACACATAGCAGAGGAACTCCACAGAAATCTGTGCAGGAGAGTCACTAAGAGGGAAATTCCACACCGCCAGGTCGCAGAAGGAGCATCAGAAAGATAAGTAGGCAGAGATCCAATAGGTTTTAAGGAGCTGGGTCTTTTGGCTTACCACAATGGAGGCCAGCTAGGGTTTGACCTTAGCCTAAGGTGGCCAGACGTACCGCTTTTTAAACATTTTTTCTCGTGTCTATGGTGTTTTTAAAAAGTCCCAATTTTTGGAAAGAATGGACAACAAGTGAGGGTATGTACGGTTTTCGGCTGCCATGTGGCAATTTCACCAGGATATGAGTTTTATCAATGGTGTCCCGCTATACCAATGTTAAAATCTGGTCACCTTACCTTGGCCCGGCCACTGTCTTGGCTGGAGCCAGGATCATTTGTAGCCAACACAGGGGCTTTATCTCAACACAGCGACAGTTTGACACCATCTCAGGGCAGGGATTAAACCCCTCCAGCCCCATGGTCAAGGATCAGGTTCATTTATATTGATGCTTCAGTTTCCCTCTCTTCTCTCTATTCCCCCCTATCCCCCTGTCTCAGTGGGCTGTTTTTTTCCTTCTCTTTTTCTCTTCCCCTTTCTCTCACACAGCACTGCCAACATCCTGACCACTACCCTTAGCCTAGGGCATTAATGCCTGCACTCAACCCTGCTGGGCGAGCTCCTCCCTCTGCAGCATAACCGGAAGCTGGGAAAGCCCACCCACACTCCAACAGGGGATATCCTGCCCAACTTCTTCCCTGGAAAAGCCCACCTGCCGGTCCTCTGTAGTGCTTAAGACATGGCTGGAGAAATTCGGCACCCCTTCTTTGGGGGAAATCCTGCCTGTGTGCCTTGGGGAGCTCCTATCCATCCTCTGTGGTCCCACGTTACTGAGGGAGCTTCCTCCCGCCTGCTGTAGTGCCTCACAGACTAAGAAAGCTTATCAAACACTCACCAGCTTTCCACGGAGCAGTGGGAACCTCTGCCTAACCTATGCAGTGATCTACCTGATCAGGGAAATTCCGCCCACCATTCACGGTGCTCTATACCAAAGCAGGCAACCAACCAGATTTCTGTGACACTCTTGTTGCAGCGGGCACCTTTGCATGCCACCTGTGGCAACCCAAGCCGTCATGGGCCACACCATCATGGATTCTTGTGAGATCACCCAGTAAAGCACCATCCTCGTGGATCCACAACAACCCAACCAGCATCTCCGGAGAGGCCCATCCAACTTGTTGACTAGGGAAAGAGTGAAGCCACAGGAGGATAAAGTGGTTGGCTAATTCCATAGTGAAATTAGCTGTAGCAGTTCGAAGAAGCTTTCCTACGAGTCTCCCAGAGAGAGCCAGTGCTCTTTGACTCCCTGAAAAATGGCACCTGGCTCCTCTAAAACAAACAGCAATCAGGCCCAATGACCTCAACAAAAAAACATGAGAAACAAACTTCAATGGCAGAGATGCCCTGAACCGAACGACATGCATAGAAGAAGCAGATATTTATCTGCCACATAAAGAATTTTTCAGAATACTTCTTGCAGTAATACAGGATATGAGAAAAGCAATACAGAAAAAAGATGAAATGAAAGAGGAGATTAAGTCCATACACCAAAGGGAAATACAAGAGATCAGGGAAGAGATAACAAAAACTAGTAGCAGACACGCAGACCTCGAGAATCGACTGGAGGAGGCAGATAATTGCACCAGTGACCTAGAGGACAGCCAAGGAGACTTTAAATGCGAACAAAAATCTAATAAGATCATTAGTGAAGCTGAAGAGAACCTAAAAGCTAGGTCTGATGCTATGAAGTGGAACAACATTAGAATTATTGGATTACCAGAGGAAGACACCACAAAGAAGTCAACTGCAACAGAGAGGAAATTCTTGGAGGAAAACTTCCCGAGCTTAATGAATGAAAACCTGGCAACCATTCAGGAAGCTGAAAGAACACCAGTCAGATTGAAACCCAAGAAGAAATCAAGGCACATCATACTTACTATCCAACTTTGAGGAAAAGGAGAAAATCATGAGAAGAGCTAGGGAAAAACAAGCAATCACATAGTTTCCCAAATAAGAATATGCTCAGACCTATCATGTTTCCCCAAAAGTCAGACATCCCCCCAAAATAAGACCTACTTACAGTTTTGCCTCGGGCTGAAATATAAGGCATCTCCCAAAAATAAGACCTCCCCAAAAATCAGCACCCCCGAAGCTACCGTAACTCTGGACTCTGGATCATAGTGGTGGGCACCACCACGCAGCTCACTATTGGCTGCAGCGCAGTCAGAGCAGACAGGTAGTACGAGGTCTCTTTTAATAAAACAATAAACGTGTACCACATTCTTCTCCATGGAAAATAAGATATCCCCTGAAAATAAGACCTAGTGCATCTTTGGGAGCAAAAATTAATATAAGACACTGTCTTATTTTCGGGGAAACAGGGTATCAGAGAACACTATGAAGAAGAGGAGAGAGTTGTTGAGCAACATTGCAAAAATTGAAGGAAAATAATGCAAACCCAAGAATACTCTACACAGCCAAATTACTGATCAAGATAGATGAAGAAGTAATTGTCTTGTTAGAGAAGGAAAAACTCAAAGAATACATTAGAAGAAACCCAGCCTGGATCCTTGTCGATCCAGTATAGGCAGAAGAACAGCACTCACCAAGCATAAGTAAGAGACTGCCACAGAGAACAACCTCACCCAGAGGGAAACAAAGAGAAAACAGCCCCCAAGATAGCATTGGATTAAGGGTGAAAAGAAGTCAAGAATGAAACACACACACACACACACACACACACACTACATTAAAAAGAAAGGGAGGTGGGAAAACACCCAACACAAAAGGTGTAAGATGACATCACAGAGTCCACGGATGGAAATAATACCCCTGAATATCTATGAACTAAACTCAGGCATTAAAAGACTGAGGCTAGCAGACTAGTTTAGACTAGTTTAGAAATACAACTAATCAATCTGCTGCCAACAGGAGACACATGTCAAGACTACAAACAAAACTAGGCTGAGAATCAAATGCTGGAGAAAAACATACCAAAGAAACAGCAATTAAAAAAAAACCAAGGGTTGCAATCATAATCTTGGATAAAACTGACCTCAAAGTGCAAACCATAAAAAGAGATGAGGAACGCTATATAATGCTCGAGGGAACAGTAGGCAAAGAACCACTAAGCATTGTAAACATATTCCCCAAATGACAGACCTGCTGAATACGTCAAACAAATGCTTCAAAATATGAAAAAGGAAGTCACAGCCTCAACAATTATAGTAGGTGACTTCAATACACCACTCTCTGAGAAAGAAATATCACAGGGAAAGAAACTCAAGGAGGCCAGAGATCTAAACACTACAATTAGTCAATTTGACCTGATATATATTTACAGAGCTTTTCATGAAAATACAAAATATTTCACATTCTTTTCAAGCCCACATAGCACATATTCGAAGATAGACCACATGCTGGGGCATAAGTCAAATCTGCATAAATTTAAGCACATTGATATCATATAGACTTCTCTCACTGACCACTGTGCCATAAGGCTGGAAATTAGCAAAAGGAAGATGAATAAAACAAGGCAAACAATTGGAGGATGAATAACTCTCTACTGAAAAAGGAGTGTGTACTGGCTCAGATCATAGATGAAATTAGGAAATTTCTAGAAACCAATGAGAATGAGAATAAGACGTACCAAAACTTATGGGACACAGCAAAGGCAGTTATCAGAGGAAGTTTCATAGCAATACATGCACACCTGAGAAAGGAAGAAAGCCATATGATTGATATGCTGGCACAAAATTTACAGCAACTAGGGCTGAGTCAACAGCACAATCGTGCTAATAGCAAAAGAAAAGAAATAATAAAAATCAGGGCTGAGATTTAGGAGAGGGAAAATAAGAAAACTATAGAAAAAATTAATGCTGCTAAAAGTTGGTTCTTTGAAAAGATAAACAGAATCAACATATCGTGGGTAAACCTAACCAAAGAAAGACGGGAACAAATTTCAATAGCAAGAATGAGGGATGAAAGAGGGGACATTACAACAGACTCTAATGAATTCAAAATGATAATTAAAGAGTATTACGAAGGACTGTATTCCAATGAATTCAACAACTTGGAAGACATGGTCAAATTTTGAAAAACAATCCCTCCCTCGAATTTCCCAGAGGAACATCAAGAATGTCAATAGACCCATAGCAATAGAAGAAATAGACAAGGATATCAAGGGATTACCAACCCCAAATTCCCTGGACCAGATGGCTTCACAGGACAATTCTACCAAGCATTTAGGGAAGAAATGACACCAATCCTACACAAAATCTTCCAGAACATAGAAAAGACGGCAACCTCTTGAAGCAAGTATAAATATGATACCCAAACAGGGCAGGAATCCTACAAGAATTGAGAACTACAGACCAATATTCTTAATGAACACAGATGCAAAAATTGTTAACAAAATACTTGCCAATAGAATACAAATGTATATAAAACGAATACCATATATATTTGAATATAAGCCGACCTGAGTATAAGCCTAGGTACCTAGTTTTTACCTGGGAAACTAGAAAAACTGATGACTTGAGTATAAGCCTAGGGTGGGAAATGCAGGATGTGAATTAACACAGAGACCAGAGGGGAGAGACGGAGCGCAGCCACGGACACATCCTGACCAGTTCAGCTGCCAGCGTAAGTGAATCACTATGGGTGCTTCTGCAAATTGGAGCCTTCCACGTCATAGGATGGCTCTGATTGGTTAGATGTGAGTAACAAACATTCAAAGCCCTGCAGTATCAGTGGGGCTTTGAATGAACAGAGAAGGAACGACAATCACCTGTGAGATATTACACCTCGTATAAGTTAAACCCCAGTTTTTCAGCACATTTTTTGTGCTGAAAAATTCAGCTTATACACGAGTATATATGGTAATTCACCATGACCAAGCAAGATTCATACCAGGGATAGTTCAACATACGAAAGACCATTAGTATCATGTGCCACATTGACATGAAAAACTCTAAGAACCACATGATAATATTGATAGATGTGGAAAAAGCATTCGACAACATCCAACACCAATTCCTTTTTAAGACACGTCAGGAGATAGGAATGGAAGGACAATTCCTCAAGACAATACAAGCTATATATGAAGAACCAACAGCCAACATGGTAGTCAATGCAGAAAAGAGGAACACAATTCCACAGAAAAAGGGTCCAGACAAGGATGCCCCTTGTCCCCACTCTTATTTAACATCGTACTGGAGGTTTTAGCTCGCAGCATAAGGCAAAGGAGAGACATCAAAGGTATTCGTCTGGGGAAGGAAGAGGTAAAACTATCGTTATATGTAGATGACATGATTTTATAAATGGAAAATCCCAAAAGATCCAAAAGGGGCAGAGTGGCAGGATACAAGATCAACAAACAGAAGTCCACTGGACTGCTGTACATATCAGCTAAAATAACAGAAGAGGAGGTCAAAAAGGTGGTACCCATCACAATAGCCAAGCACAAATTAAAATATCTAGGGAAATAGCAGACTAAAAGAACAAAAGATTTATATGAGGAAAACTATGGAACACTATTACAAGAAACCAAGAGTGATTCAACAAATGGGAGAATATCCCATTTTTGTCGATCAGAAGACTCAATATAGTAAAGATGTCAGTTCTCTCCTAGGCACTATATAACTTTAATGCAATCCTGAGAGAATTACCCTCATCTTTCTTGAAAGAAATGGAAAAACTGATTACCAAATTCATATGGAGAGGGAAGAAGCCCAGAATTAGCAGAGACTCCCTAAGAAGGACACAGTGGGAGGGCTTGCTTTACCTGACTTTAGCATATATTATAATGCCATCATGGTCAAAACTGGGAGGTATTGGTATAATGACAGATACTTAGACTACTGGAAAAGAACTGAAAACCCAGAAATAAAATCATCAGCATACAGACAACTCACTTTTGATAAAGCCCCCAAAATATCAAAAGCAGGTACCCTCTTTAACAAGCGGTGTTGGAAAAAATGGATATCTACCTGCAGAAAAATGAAGCATGACCCTTATCTGACTCCATGCACAAGAATAAACTCAAGGTAAATCACAGACCTTGAGGTAAAACTGCAAACTATTAGGTCCATCAATAAGGGAACTGGGACCAATCTGAGAATTTTGGCACTGGGAATACATGGGATAGCAGAAACAGGGAAGGACACAAATGCACATGAGTCACAAATTGACATGTGGGATACACTGAAGATAAAACATCTGTGTACATCAAAATAATTCACCAAGAGAGTAATAAGAGAGCCCACGGACTGGGAAAACATCTTTAGCCTGACACATCAGACAAAGGCCTTATTACTAAAATCTACAATACTCTGCTAGTTTCCAAAGAGAAAAAAACTAATTGCCCACCGAGGAGGTGGGCAAAGGACCTGAACAGCAGTTCCACAAGGGTACAAATCCGAATGCAAGGAGTTGGAAACAACCCAAATTTCCACCAACAAATGATTGGATTAAAAAACAGTGGTATATACATACAATGGATTACTACACATCACTAAAAAGCAGTGATGACAAATACTAAGAGGACGCCTGGCCCTCCCACCAGAAGAACTTATTTCAAAAGACGGCATTGAATCTGCAGCTCCAGGAGAGGGACATATCTGATGGGAGCACATGGGTGATGATGAAGGGGGAGGAGGAGAAAGTGGAGCACATCCTGGCCCACCAGGTCTTGAGGACGATTATCCCGATTAGAGCAGCCAGTCCACAGAGAGGACCACATGGCCAGCCCCACTATGAGACATGATGCCCCTCACTGACCCATAGCTCTACCGGGGACAACACTGGAGACACAGTGTGGGAACTACGCCTGATCTGATCCCGCCACACCGAGGCAAAACACTAAGGGGGTGCAACAGAATAGCAAGGGAATGGAACGGCGAGGTCCTCAGGGAATGATGAAGGTGGACTTTGGGGCTAGGGTGTGGTACCCCAATTGATTGAACTGGAAAACACTCCTAAAGGCCAACACACAATCCTTGAACTAACTACAAACTTTTCTTTCTTGTGCTTTTTTTTGTCATTGATTTATTGTTGTTGGTTGGTTGTATATTGTTCCTTGGTATTTTTATGTCTTGTTTTTGTGCATGTTATTATCTCCGCTGGTCTTTCTAAATAAGATAGGCTGGATGAACAATCTGGAGGATAAAACAACAGGACCGACAGTTCAGGAGGGACATAGGAGAGGTGGGGGAAAAGGTAGTGGTGTTAACAAACCCAGGGACAAGGGAACAAGTGATCTAAATCAGTGGTGAGGAGGGGCTGGGAGGCCTGGTAGGGCATGATCAAGGGTAATGTAACAAAGAGGATTTGCTGAAACCCTGGTCGGGACTGAGCATGATAGTGGGACAGAAGGAAAGTCAAGGGAAATAGAGGAAAGAGCTAGGAGACAAAGGGCATTTATAGAGGTTTAGATAAAGACATGTATATATGCAAATATATTTATATATGAGGATGGGTAAATAGATCTATGTGCATATATTTATACGTTTAGTATTAAGGTAGCAGAAGGACATTGGGCCTCCACTCAAGTACTCCCTTAATGCAAGAATACTTTCTTCTATTAAATTGACATTCTGTGATGCTGACCTTTTCAACGCAACTGCTGAAGACAAAGCGGGTGCATAAGCAAATGTGGTGAATAAAGCTGATGGTGCCCGGCTATCAAAAGATATAACGTCTGGGGTCTTAAAGGATTGAAGATAAACAAGTGGTCATCTAGCTCTGAAGCAACAAAGCCCACATGGAAGACGCACACCAGCTTGTGTGATCACAAGGTGCCAAAGGGATCAGTTATCAGGCATCAAAGAACAAAAAATCATAACATTTTGTGCTTGCCTCCATGATATGATCGCTGAAGACAAATGGGTGCATAAGCAAATGTGGCAAAGAAAGCTGATGGTGCCCGGATATCAAAAGGTATAGCGTCTGGTGTCTTAAAGGCAAACAATCAGCCACTTAGCTCAGAAGCAACAAAGCCCACATGGAAGAACCACACCATCCTGTGCGATCACAAGGTGTTGAAGGGATCAGGTATCAGGCATCATCAGAACAAAAAATCTTACCATAGTGAATGAGGTGGGGGGGCGGGGTGCAGATTGGAGATCCAAAACCCATTTGTCAGTCACCGGAATCCCCTTGCAGAGGGGTGTAGGGGAGGAGGCGAGCCAGTCAAGGTGTGATGTAGCAACAATGAAAAATACAACTTTCCTCTAGTTCCTAAATGCTTCATCCTCCTGCACTATCATGATCTGATTTCTACCTTGCAAGTCTGGCTAGACCAGAGGATGTACACTGGTGCAGATAGGAACCAGAAACATAGGGAATCCAGGGTGGATGATCTCTTCAGGTCCAGTGGTGAGAGTGGCACTACTAGAAGCGTAGAGGGAGAGTAGGTTGGAAGGGAGGAATCGATTTCAATGATCTGCATTTGACCTTGTTACTAGGGGGTGGACAACAGAAAAGTGGGTGAAGGGAGATGTCGGACAAGGCAAGATATGACAAAATAATAATTTATAAATTATCCAGGGTTCATGAGGGAGGGGGAAGCGGGGATGGAGGGGACAAAATGAGGACCTGATGCCAAGGGCTTAAGTGGAGAGGAAATGTTTTGAGAATGATGAGGGCAATGAATGTACAAATGTGCTCTACACAACTGATGTATGTATGAATTGTGATAAGAGTTGTGTGAACTCCTAATAAAACAATTAGGCCTCCACTTACTCAATGCAAGAACACTTTGTTCTATTAAATTGGCATTCCAGGATGCATACATTCCCGACATGATTGCTGAAGAAAAATGTGTGCATAAGCAAATGTGGTGAAGAAGGCTGATGGTACGTGGCTATCAAAGCGTCTGGGATCTTAAAGCGTTGAAGATAAACAAGCGGCCATCTAGCTGAGAAGCATCAAAGCCAACATGGAAGAAGCACACAGCCTGTCTGACCACAAGGTGCAGAAGGGACTGGTTATCAGACATGAAAGAACTAAAAATCATATCAATGGGTGCCCACCTCCCTGATACGATCAATGAAGACAAACGTGTGTGTAAGCAAATGTAGTGAAGAAAAGTGATGGTGCCCAGCTACCAAAAGATATAGCGTCTGTGTTCTTAAAGGTTCTAAGATAAACAAGTGGCCATCTAGCTCAAAAGCAATAAAGCCCACATGGAAGAAACACACCAGCCTGTGTGACCACGAGCTGTCGAAGGGATCAGGTTTCAAGCATCAAGGAACAAAAGATCATATCATTGAAAATGTGGGTGAGTGCAGAGTGGAGACTCAAAGCCCATTGGTAGCCAATCGGACACCCCTTAGTGAAGGGTTGTGGGGAAGAGATGAACCAGTCAGAGTGCAGGGTAGCAGCGATGAAACATATAACTTTCCTCTAGTTCTTAAATACTTCCTCTCCTCCACTATCATGATCCCAATTCTACCTTACAAATCTGGCTAGACCAGAGGATGTACATTGGTACAGATAGCAACTGGAAACACAGGGAATCCAGGACAGATGACTCATTCAGGACCAGTGGTGAGAGTGGCGATGCCTGGAGGATGGAGAGAATGTGGGGTGGATAGGGGGAACTGATTACAAGAATCTACATATAGTCTCCTCCCTGGGGGAGGGACAGTTGAGAAGAAGGCGGTGGGAGACATCGGACAGTGTAGTATATGACAAAATAATCATAATTTATTAATGATGAAGGGTTCATGAGGTAGGGGACAGTGGGGAGGGAGGGGGAAAATAAGCAGCAGATATTAAGGGCTCAAATAGAAGGCAAATGTTTTGAGGATGATGATGGCAACAAATGTACATATGTTCTTGACACAATGGATCAAGAATATATTGTGATAAGAATTCTATGAGCCCCCAATAAAATGATTAAAAAAATAAGAAAAAAAGTAATGATGAATGCATGAAGCACATTGGAAAGAATTGGAGGAAATTATACTAAGCGAAGTAAGCCAAGCAGAAAATGAGAAGTACTATATGAGTCTGATGAGGAAAGCTTAAAAAAAAAAAGTGCAAAACGGGCTTAGGGAAAAAACTATTGTATATAAACATTCCTGGGTTCAGGTTCAGGGAGTATGGCAGGGACCAGACCAAATCCAGGAATACATATGGTAGACAACTAAAAAGGAAGGGGAAAGAGAGAAAAAACAAAAACAAATGAGTAGTTGGGGAACAGGGCACTAACTCCCCCAAGGGGAGTGTATTATTCATATCTTCTCAGGGAAAGAGGGACCAGACTACAAAGCGGTGCTCTAAGATGTGAATGCAACATACTGGCATGAAGCAGGGAACCAGTAGAGGGGTCTGAGAGACAGGCCCCAATCCCAACTATGTGGACAACAACCCCTGCCCCCTGAAGAATTTACCTTAGGGGCAGCACTGAAGCTACAGCTCAGGGAGAGGGACATGTCTGATCAGAGCACACAGGAGCAAATGAGGGGGGAGGAAGAGAGAGTGGAGCACATCCTGGCCCACCAAGACTTGAAGATGATATCCCTGCTCAGAGCAGCCAATAGCTAGAGAGGGCCATATGGTCAACCCCACTATGAGACATGACATCCCTCACTGGCCCATAGCCCTATAGGGGACAACACTGGATACACAGTGAGGGAATTATGCCTGATCAGACCCCACCACACCGAGGCAAAACACTAAAGGCGTGCAACAGAACAGCAAGGGGAGCAGAGCAAGGACGTCTCGAGGGAATACCAAAAATAGACTTTGGGGCCATGGTGTGGCACTCCATCAGACTCCACCAGAAAACACTCCTAAATGTCAATAGACCTTGAACTATTTTCTTGTTTGTTGCTTTGTTTTGCTCTGTCTTGGTTTGTGCATAGTATTATCTCTGCAGGTCTGTCTAGATAAAAGAGTCTGGATAAACAATCTGGAGGAGAAAACAACAGGACCGAAGGTTCCAGGGGACATAGTAGAGGGAGAGGTGGGGGAAAGGAAGTGGTGTTAATAAATCCCAGGGACAATGGAATAACAAGTGATCCAAAATCAGTGATGAGGAGGGTGTAAAAGGCCTGGTAGGGCTTGTTCAAGGGTAATGTAACTGAGAGGAATTACTGAAACCCAAATGAAGGCTGAGCATGATAGTGGGACAAGATAAAAGTAAAAGGAAATAGAGGAAAGAACTAGAAGGCAAAGGACATTTATAGAGGTCTAAATACAGGCATGTACATATGCAAACATATTTATATATGACAATGGGGAAATAATCGATCTATGTGCATATATTTATAGTATTAACGTAGCAGATGGACATTGGGCCTCTACTCAAGTACTCCCTCAATGCAAGAACACTTGTTCTATTAAACTGGCATTCCATAAGGCTCACCTTCCCAACACGATCGCTGAAGACAACACAGGTGCGTAAGCAAATGTGGTGAAGAAAGCTGGTAGTGCCTGGCTATCAAAAGATATAGCACCTAGGGTCTTAATGGCTTAAAAATAAAGAGGCCATTTAGCTGAGAAGCAATAAATCCCACATGGAAGAAGCACACTACCCTGTGTGATCATGAGATGTTGATGGGTTCAGGTATCAGGCATCAAAGAACAAAAATATTATTATCACTGTGAATGAGGGGCAGTGCAGAGTGGGGATCCAAAGCCCATCTGTAGGCAAGTGGAGATCCCCTCACAGAAGGGTCGCAGGGAGGAGATGAGCAAGTCAAGGTGCTGTGTA
Source organism: Tenrec ecaudatus (assembly GCF_050624435.1). Classification (NCBI taxonomy): domain Eukaryota; kingdom Metazoa; phylum Chordata; class Mammalia; order Afrosoricida; family Tenrecidae; genus Tenrec; species Tenrec ecaudatus. The sequence goes on along the minus strand of NW_027458501.1, from coordinate 60,351 downwards.
GCAATGATGAAACATACAACTTTACTCTAGTTTCAATGCTTCCTCCTCCCCACTATCATCATCCCAATTCTACCTTACAAATCCAGCTAGACCAAAGGATGTATACTGGTACACACAGGAACTGGAAACAGAGGCAATCCAGGACAGATGACCCTCTCAGGACCAGTGGTGAGAGCGGCGAAACAGGGAGGGTGGAGGGACGGAGGGGTAGAAAGCAGGAACTGATCACAAGGATCTACATATAACCACCCCCTGGGGGACAGACAACAGAAATGTGGGTGAAGGAAGATGCTGGACAGTGTAAGACATGGCAAAATAATAATAATTTATAAATTTATCAAGGATTCATGAGGGAGAAGGGTTAGGAGGGAGGGGAAAAAGGAGGAGCTGATACCAAGGGCTCAAGCAGAAAGAAATATTTTGAGAATGATGATGGCAAGAAATGTACAAATGTGCTTGACACAATGGATGTACGTATGGATTGTGATAAATGTTGTACGAGCCCTCAGTAAAATGATTAAAAAAATAAAAAGCAATGGATGGTAATTAAAATAGGAAAAATCCCACAAAGAATGGTGTCTTGCTAGGCACCCGGTTGAGTAGTACTACCAATCCCATGGGTGTCAGGGTAGAACTGTGCTTCACAGGGTTTTCAATGGTGATTTTTCAGAAGTAGATCACCAGGTCTTTCTTTCAATATCCCTTTCAATGTGGGTGGACTCAAACTGCCAGCCTCGCAGTCGGCAGTGGGATGCGTCAACTGTGTGCACTTGCAGCTCATTTCCCTTTCCACTGGGCAGCACGGATCTTGGAAGCAGCATCCACAGTCATATTTATCTGGTGGCCTGCTTCTTGTGTGGTTCTTCTTATATTCCAAATAGGTATTCTGAAAATGTCCACTGCTGATAACAAGTTGATTCTGACTCACAACGACCATATAGGGCAGAGAACTACTTCTTTCGGTTTTTGAGGTGGAAAATCTTTACAGGAACAGACGGCTTCATCTCGCTCCCACAGACTGGCTGATGGGTTTGAACGACTGACCTAGATTTTAACAGCACCCAAACATAGCCACTAAGTACCACTAGGACTCCTTTAGACACATCCCTACCACTCAGCAGTGTGAGAAAGCTGATGCCTGATATACAACGAGTCGAAGTCTCTCTGTCTTGAGATTTAGTAACACAAAACCTAGGAGCATAGTCCATTACAACTGGTAGAGATGTGTGGAGCCTGAGCTGGAGCAGCAGGGCCTTAGCACGTCTACTTGGTGGCTCTCTGGAAGGATGGAAGTCAGACTACTGTTTTTAAGTTATCACTTGCTTAAGTGGGTGGCTGTGGATGTTGAAGGTGATAAGGAATCTGGGGAAAGTCTTGTGAAGTAGCAAGTCCACTAAGGTCTATCACAGCATTAAGAACAAAGGACTCTGGGTTTCTTACAGAGGCCACAGAAAGCCATTATGGTGTCCAGCAAAATACACAGCAGAAAAAAGTATCAAACCATAGATAGCGGGTTACCATCTTATATTTCCTTTTATCAAAGGCAGCCTCACCAGGAAAATCAAGATGGACAGTTGGGAAAAAAAAGAAAAAGCTGAAATGATGCTTAAAGAGAAAGAACATTTGATAAATCCATTGTAGTGTCCACAATAGCAGTAAAAACTGCCACTGAAAGCGATCTGACTAAAATCTTATATTTGCCAAGGGCAGCCTCATCGAGAAAACAAAGATTACCAGCTGAGAGAAAGAGAAAGAAAGTTAAAATGATAGCTAAATTGGAGGAAAATTCAGCGACAAAGGGAAGAAGCATGGTTGTTGTGCTTTGCAATATGCATTGTAAATTACAGTGAAACTTTACGCTAAAATTTGGAAAAGAATGGGCGCTACGCAGGGGGAAAGGTCATGCTATTTCTCCTTCTGTAGAATGAGTGTAAGACACTGAGTTCAGCCAACAAGCAAGGATATCCCTGTAGCAATGAGCCCATCTGGTAACCTAATCGACCTCAAGAATCATTCTCTTGTCAAATGAACCGGCAGTCATTGGAGAAATGGCAGATTCTGGGGTAAATGGCAGCAATGTACAAGGTAAATCTGGAGTATCTCAGGAACCACGTAATAAAACAACCAAAACAATGATGGTGCAGTGCAAAAACTTAGCAGATAGGTTGACCTGTCTGGCACAATTTGAACACCAGAAATCTAAGCACAGTAATGAATTATAAACCTTTGGTAATAAATCGGAAATTCTTTAATTCCATAACAACAGGTAAAAACCCACTGCCTTCAAGTTGATTCTGACTGTTCGTGTCCCTATGGGAAGAGTAAAACTGCTCCCCATGGTTTCTTGGTTTCTTTTTTTACCCTAGAGTTCTGAGAGCGTACATGTTTATGGGAGCAATAGCTTGATCTTTCCCCTACAGAGAAAGATGGATGTGAATTGCTGACTTGTGGTTAGCAGTATCACACCAATCTGCACCACCAGGGCTCCTTATACCAATATGTGACACACGCCAACCGATAGATGGCATCGCCCTACTTTAATTAAAAAGGAAACAACAGAAAAGCACTAAGTCAAGGCATTTCTTTGAAACAGGGAAGAAGAGTCCCAAATAACCAGAAGCCTTGGGAATTTGGCAATACCAGACCAGCCCTACATGTACTTAAGGAAGTTTTCTAAATGGAAAGGAAAGAACATTAATCAAACACTCAAATGTACACAAAGGGGGAGGAAGGAGTCAGACAGAGATCTCAGAAAATAAGTACATATTACGACTACTGGATGTAGGGTGTACATTACTGTCACTGGAGGTTCACCAACAGAAAAAGGAGAGGGAACAGTAAACCAGGAATACTTAATATTTCACATTCATTGTTGATTGCATGCTAAATGTTACTGTAATTGCATGTTGTATAGTATAATATTTGTAGTAACCACTAAGAGAATATGTAAAGAGGAATTAAAGCTCATAACAAAAGATGCTAAATACAAAAAATAACAGGAAAATTGATAAAAAGAGAAACCAGATAAAAGAAACTCAAAACCCAATTAGCTAAAAGAATGAAGAAAATGTAAATAGCCAAAATATTGACACAAAAGGCAGAGTGATAGACTGGATAAAAAACATGATTCATCTTTTGTTACCTACACAAAACACACATTCACATTAGGACACAAACTGACTGAAAATAAAGGATGGAAAAAATGTTCCGTGCAACCAGCACCCAAAAAAAGGAGTGTGGTCATACTGATAAAGGCTATTACATAATAAAAGGGCTAATACTTCAAGAAGATACAACAATTATTAGCATATATTCACCTAACCTGTCCAAAAACATGACACAAACACTAATATCAAAGAAAAAAAATTACAGTGCCGCTATTAATATTTGTAGATTTGAAACCTTCAATTTCAGTTCTCGACAGAACATTTAAAAAGTGAATCAATAAGGACATTAAGAACATAAAGAAAATCATAAGCCAATTTAACTTAGAACACTCCATCCATCATCAGCAGACATTTTCACAGGATAATTTTTCCAGAACCAACTACAGATTAGGCCACAAATCTCAAGTTTTAAAACATTAAAATCATACAAAGCATACTTTCTGACCATAATGGTATGAAGTAAGAAATCAATCACAGGAAGAATAAAAATGAATAATTATTATTATACCAAAATTAAATATTGTACGACTAGAAAACAATTTCTCTATGTAAAAAATTAAAAGTGAAATAAAAATATACTTGGTATCAAATATAAAGGAAAGCACAACATACCAAATCCTTTGGGACACAGCACAAACCATTCTCAGAGGGAAATTCATAGCAATACATGCCCATATTTAAAAAGATGGATGAAAATCAATTGTTTAAATGAAAACTTGAACAAAAAGGAAAGGAAGAGCAAGAGGCCAAAGATACTAGCTGAAATGAATAATAAATACCAGTGAGAAAGAAATGCAATAGAATACAGTTAAACAACAGAAAAAAATCAATCAAACCAGAAGTTGGTTCTTTGAAAAGGATCACTGAAACAAACTACTGGATATACTGGGGGGGGGGGGGTGGAGGGCAAATAATCAAAAGAAATGAATCTGGAGACAACACAACATATTCATTGAATAAAGAATCATAACACTATGAAAAAGAACTGCAACAGATTTGAAAGTGCAGATGAATGGGACAAATTCCTGAAAATATACGACATACCTAAACTAATATGAATAGAAATAGGTTTAAGCAGAGTAATTATGAAATAAGCAATTCAGAATGTGATTAACCCCCTGCTCCACCCCTTCAAAAAAGGCCAAAAATATATATAAAAAGAAAAGTCAATGGCAAGATGGCTTCACTGGGATATTTCATAAAAAATTCAGAAGTGCTGACACCAGTTCTATAGAAACTTTTAAAAACATTAAAGAAAGGGGACTAGAACATGTCCAACTGAACACATACACACAGGTAGATCCTTATGTAACAACCAGGATAGACTAGGCCCTAAGAAAAGACAGGTGGCCTGTGATCTCAGACAATGGCTTGAAAGTGAAGTAAAAGGAGGCTTCCATATATCAGAGACTGTGGGAGCAAGCAGAGAAGGGAAGGAAAGAGCAGGTCCACTGAAGAGGCGCCCAGTGGTCTCCTGCTACCCATCTGTAGCTCCATTCTGCACTGCTGGCTACAGCAACCCAGCTCCACTCCTCAAAGACTATCATTGTGAGCAGGGTCCAAAGCTTCACGTGTAATAAGCACGCAGGTCCCATGTGGCTTCCAGCTCTCCAAGCAAGCTGGCCTGCACAGTTCCCGGAGCATAGGTCCCAAAGGACCAGCCTAGGCTATCCCAAGGACAAACTTGGCACCATGATGGTTTTCCTGAAGATTGCCTGTGCTTTGACGGACTATGTTAAGAAGCTCTTGGCCTTAGGGAAGAATACACTCAAGTACAGTGTTCCTCCCCCTCCCAACTTTTCTTAGTACAGCCTTTTACTGCCCAAAGCCTTTTTTCCCTCCCCCGTCCCTCTTCTATTATTCATTTCTGGCACTACTCAACAAAGTCATCGACTCCCACAAAATCTAGCAGCCCTCCCAACCGTAATACCCGGCCACGATGCTGCAGTTGCAGCAGTCACTCCTGATTCATCAGAAGAAGGATTAACAAATGAACAACACTCAGATCTCAAGGAATTTTCTTAAAAAGAACAGGCTCTGAAACTATCATAAATTGAATTCAGAAAAATGTTGTCATGTACTTTCAACAAAGAGTTTGCGAGAACAATGGTCAGAATAGAAAAGCTAGATATCTTCAACAAAAACCTCTAAAAAGAAATGCAGAAAATATTAAGATAAGAGAATTAGGCAACAATTTAGAAGAACAGAGTAAGAGAATTGAAGAAATGGAAAGCTGAATTGGTGAGTTTGAAGGCATATCTCTTAACTCCAATTTATGAGTGATACAATCAGCTAAAAGAACAAAAGAATCTGAAGAAAACATAAGAATGAAGTGGGATTCTATCCATATAAGAAATTCCGGAATAATACTTCCTTAACAGAACAGAGGAGGAGAAAATAATTCTCCAGGAAGCAGAGAGAACCCAAAACACCACAGATCCCAAAAGAAAACACTGGAACATATTGTCGTTGAAATTTCCAAGACAGAAACAATTAGCAGGCTGAGAACAGCTTGGAAAAATTGTTTTAATTCATTTACAAAAACTCTTTTATTGGCATATGACTCACATGTCATACAATAGCTCAATTATATTAAGATAAATTGTAATAATCATTATCACCACAATCAATTTTAGAACATTTTTTCTTTATTGTATTCATGTTATTTCCCCCAACCTCCCCTGCCATAGCCCCCAAAACCATTGTCTATATAGATTTAGTTATCCTGGATTTCATATACAGAAAAATGTATTTTTAAAAGCCTAACAACAATAACAAAGAAAACAGATTAAAAAAGCTCTAGAAAAGAAAGCAGAGGTTAAAAGAACTGGAATATATTTAAAATGAGTCAAAAGGGAGATGTATAAATTTTAACTTAAATACATCTGTAATAACCAATTTTACAATGTTATCTGTCTGATAACAGGGCTGTTCACATCCCATGGCTCTGGTCAGAGAGGATTCCCCAGAGCTTGCAAATGTTATCCACAACCTTAAAACCAGGTGTTCATAATTGAAGCTGATATCATTCCCTCCTTCAGATTTGAATTTCATGAGTTAAAATCCTAGGATGTTACAGGCTGGTGTGCTTCTTCCACATGGACTTAGTTGATCCCTCACTTAGATGGCTGTTTAAGACCAGCTTTTAAGACCCCAGAGGCTATTTTTTTCTGATAGGTGGGCACCATCTAGTTTCTTCATTACACTTTTCTATAGCATTCATGTCTTGAGTGATTTCTTCATGAGGACGAGCATCAAATAAGGCAATTTCATAAGAACTAATTGTACTTAGATTGAGGCTAGAATTAAGTGCAAGCTCAAAATCCATTCACATATTTATGGTTCATCTGGCTCTGGTTCACCTCAGAGATATAATTGTTATTTTCTGTTAGAGAACATTATCAATCATCCCCTTGGGCATAAGGCAATTTTATTGATAGTGTAGTTAATTTAGCCAATGGTATAGAATTTAAAACAAAAATATGTCTTGTAAATTTAAATTTTATGTTTTCTTCCCATTGTCTCTCTTTTGTTGCCTTTAATAGATATTTTTATTAATTTATTTCTATTACCATCCTTTTTGTCTTTTTTCTCATATTTTTCTGTGTTACCAATGTTCTTAGGAACCAAGACACCGCTCCTCTATCTGTCTCTAGGTGGGTCCGCCCACATGCAGATACACCCACATGTGAGTACCGTGAGTGAACATTGTTACCCATGCTGCACCATGCTTTAAGACAAAATTTCATTTATTTGTCAACAGAAATAAATATTTCAAACAAAACAAAACTGTAAACCAATATCCCTTATGAATATAGGGGCAAAATCTCAAAATCCTGGCCAACAGAATCCAACAATCTATCAAAAAGCTAAGCAAAAGAACCACAGCAGGTGAGATTGGTTCCAGGGATGCAAAGATGGTTTGAAATGAGAAAAATAATGAATGTGATCTACCATATAAAAAAGAAAAACAACCACATGAGCATTTCAATTGATTCAGAAAAGGTATTTGATAATATCTAACAGCCATTCTAGATACAAATACTAAAAAATAGGATTCGAAGGGAAATTCTCAATGAAATCAGGGACATATATGAAAAACCAACTGCCAGCATCTTACTCAATAGGGAGAAACTGAAAGCACTCATTCCTCTTTCAGATGGAAATACATAACAATGCTCCTTATTAACACTCTTATTCAACATTGTACTGGAAGTTAGCCAGAGCTATCAGGACACAAAAAGAAGTTTCAAAAATCCAAATGGGCAAAGAAGTAAAACTATCACTATTTGCAGATGATCTGATTCTATACATAGAAGGCACCAAAGGCTCAACAAAAATATTGCTAGAAAATATAAAAAGATTTGGCAACATGGCAGGAAACAAAATTGACATATAATAATCAACAGGATTCTTGCATACTAACAAAGATAACTCCGGAAAAGAAAACAAGGAATCAATACCATTTACAATAACCACATAAAGATGAGTCTCTTTAACAAATGGTGCAGGAAAAATTGGATTTCGACTTGCAGAATAATTAAATAAGACTAATGCCCCACACCCCCACAAAAACATATAATATGGATCAAATATCTAAAAATAAATACCAGAAAATCAATGAGAAAACATGGACAAACTTAAGAGTCCTATTGCAGGGGATACACAAAATGTCAAATATTAATGAAGGATACACACGTAACAGAAGACAAAATTGAAGTCTGGGACTTAAGAAAAGTAAAACAAAAACTTCATCAAAAAAGTAAAAATGTTATCTACAGATTAGGAAAAAGATTTTGGCAATGATATACGTAATTGAAACACTTCAATAAGAAAAAGATGAATAGGTCTGTGTGGCAAGATGGTGATGGAGTAGCATTCCAGAGGGACTCTGCAGAAATCAGTGGAGGAGAGTCACTGAGAGGGAAATATCACTCTTCTGGGTCACAGGCAGAGCATCTTAAAGATGAGCAGACACTAGGTCTTGAAGAGCTGTGGGGTTTGGGCTACTACTGTAGAGGTTGGCTATGGCTTAGCCTTTCCCCTGCCACAGTCTCGGCTGGATCTGAGCTCTCTTGGCCAGCACAAAGGCTTAACTTCAACACAACCACAGCTTACTGCTGCCTTTCAGCAGGGTTTAAACCCCTCCAGCCCCACAGTCAGGTGACTGGGGCTGTTATTTCTCTCTCCCTTCTTCCACAGTCTAATTGGCCTCGGTACCCACCACCTGGTCTTTTTTCTTTCTTGTCTTTCCTTTCACATGTCACTGCTGGGCTCCAGGTCACTGCTCTTTACCTAGAGCAACTGCATCCATCCTCCACTCAGCTGGGGCAGCTCCTGCCCACTTGCCCTCTGTAGCCTTACAAGCAGCTGGGGAAATCTTGCCTGTCTTCTGCCACACCTCAAATGGGGGAATCTCCCCTTAAAACATCTAGGAGAACTCCCATCAACCCTCCAAAGCCCTGTAAGCAGATGATGGAAATCCCAACCACCCTCCACGGTGCACCATGTGGCTGGGAGGGTCCCTGGGCCCCTCCCCGTCCTCTGTGGTCCCACATGGCTGAGGGAACTTCCTCCTACTTGCTGCCGTGCTTTACACAACTTAAGACAGCTCTGTGTGAGCCCTCTCCAGTGTGCCATACTGCTGTGGGAGCATCTGTGTGACCTATATGGGAGATCTTGCTACTAGAACAATTCCGTCTGTTATCTGCAGTGCTCTACACTAAAGTGGGCACACCCATCAACACTATGTGGCAATCCCGCTGCAGGAAGCACCCCCGCACTTCCCCTGAGGTGTTCCAAGCCGCTGTGGGCCACACCACCATGGCTTCCTGTAAGATCATCCAGTGCAGTGTCATCCTCCCCAGTCCACAATCACCCAACCAGAGTCCCATGAGAGGACCATCCAACGTAACCTCTAAATAACAGGATACGGGTTGGCTAGGTAAGGAGTAAAACCACAGGAGGAAAAAGTGGTAGCCTGACCTAGTACATTTAGCTGCAGGCAGTTCAATGACGCACTCCAATGAGTTTTCCAAAGTAGGAGACCAGTGCTTGTTGACTTTCTGAAAAATGGCACCAGGCTCTTCTAAAACAACACAACACAAACAGCAACCAGCCACAAAAACCTCAATGAAAAAACAGGAGAAACAAAAGGCAATGCCAGAAGTCCTGAACATAATGACATGTATAGTAGAAGCAGACATTGATCTGCAAACAGAAAGCAATCTTCAGGATTTCTGCTTGGAGTTATACAGAATATGAGGGAAGCAATATAAAAAAAGGATGAAATGATAGAGGAGATAAAGGCCACGCACCAAAGGGAAATAAAAGACCTCAGGGACAAGATAACCAAATCCAGTAGTGAATTCACAGACTTCTCCAAAAGACTTGATGAGGCAGAGAATTGCACCAGTGGCCTAGAGGATAAACAGGCAGACTTCAGCAAATGGGAAAGGCAGTTAGCCAAGATAATCAAAGAAACTGAAGAAAAGCTGAGAGCCATGTTTGATGCTATGAAGAACAACATCTGAATAATTGAACTACCTGAACAAGGCACAACAAAAGAGTCAATGGCATAATAAATAGTGTAGAAATTCTTAGGGGAAAACTTCTCCAGATTAATAAATGAAAACTAGGCAACTATTCAGGAGGCCAAAATAACACCAGCTGGACTGAATTCCCAAGAAGAAATCACCAAGGCATATAACAGCTATTCTATCCAACTTAGAGGAAAAGGACAGCCTCATAAGAGCAGCAAGGGAAAATAGAAACAGTTACCTATAAAGGAACTCAAACAAGAGTCTGTTGAGACCAATCAGCGGACACTGTGAAGAGGAGAAATTGAAGAAAATAACACAAACCCAAGAATACTCTATCCAGCCAAATTATCAAGATAGATGGAGAAGTTAGAGTCTTCCCAGACAGGAAAAACTCAAAGACTACGATAAAAGAAACTAGCCCTACAAAAGATCCTTATCTAACCGGTATGGGCAGAAAAACATCACTCACCAAACAAAAACAAGAGACTGCCACATAAAACAACTCCACCCAGATGTAAACAAAGAGTAAACAGCCCCCAAGATAACAGTGGCAAAGAAAGGCAGAATGAACCACACACAAATGCACAACACACTGATAAGAAAGGGAGGTAGGAAAACATTCAACACAAAAGGTACAAGATGACATAACAGAGTCCACAGCTGGATATAATAACCCTGAATAACAATGGACAGAACTCAGCCAATAAAAGGCAGAGGTTAGCAGCCTGACTTAGAAAACACAACCCCTTGGGCTGCTACCTATAGGATACACATCTTATGATTACAGACAAAAATAGGCTGAGAATCAAAGGCTGGAGAAAAATATACCAAGAAAACGGCCATTCAAAAAAAAGCAAAGGTTGCAATCCTAACCTCAGATTGTAAAAATAGTTCCCAAGGTACAAGCCATAACAAGACATAAGGGGTAGGGGCACTATATAATGTTCAAGGGAACAGTAGATGAAGAACCAGTGAACATAATAAATATATTCATGTTCAACGCGACGTCCACAAAATTTATCAAACACTCCAAAAGATGATAAAAGAAATCACAGGCTAACAATTATAGTAGGTGACCTTAATACACCATTCTCTGAGAAAGATCACAAGGAAAGAAGCTTAACAAGGAGGCAACAGATCTAAACATTATGATTAAATGACTTGACCTGATAGATATTTTCAGAACGCTCCACCAAAATGCAAAAACACCCTCATATTCTTTTTAAGCCCCCCATGGCACATACTCAAAGATAGACCACATGCTGGGACATAAGTTGAATCTGTGTAAATTCAAACATAAAGAGACCATACCGACTTCTCTCTCCGACCACTATAACATAAGGCTGAAAATCGACAGAAGGATGATGAAGAAAACAAGGGAAAAAATTGTAAGAAAAATAACTCTCTTTTGCAAAAGGAGTGGTTACTGGCTCAGAAAGATATGAAATTAGAAAATTTCTAGAAACCAATGAGAATACAGTTACCAAAACCTTTGAGACAGCAAAGGCCGCTATCAGAGAAAGTCTGATAGTAATATGTAAGCACATGAAAAAGAAAGAGACGTATGATTGATGTGCTGACACAAAACTTACACCAATTAGAGCAGTCAGCAGAATAATCCTACAAATTGCAAAAGAAAAATAAAAAGGGCTGAGATTCATGAAAGGGAAAACAAGAAAATTATGGAAAAAAGAAATGCAGCTAAAAGCTGGTTCTTTGAAAGGATTAACAGAATCAAAAGACCATGGAAAACCTAACCAAAGAAAGGAAGGAACAAATTTCAATAGCAAGGATGAGGAATGAAACAAGGGACATTACAATGAACCCTAATAAAATCAAAAGGGTAATTGCACAGTACTATGAAGGACTGTACTCCAATGAGTTCAACAGCTTCTCACTCCCCGCTATCACGACCTCAGTGCCGCTTCCCAATCTAGACTAGACGGGAGCATGCGCATAGGCATAGGCAAGAGATAAAACTCACGACACATGGAACCAGGAACAGGAATGGGAATAGAGACAACAAAAGGGTAGGGGGAAGGGGGCGAAGTGGGGAGAGAGGAGACACCAATAGCAATGAATAGCATATAATCCCGTACCCCCAGTCAGGGGGGAGAACAACAGAAACTAGAAGGGAAGGGAGATGGCGGTCGGAGTAAGATTTGAAAATAATTAACAATCTACAATGTATCAAGGGGCCACGAGGGTTGGGGTTGGGGGAGGAGAAGGGAGAGAAAAAAAGAGGAGCTGATCCCAAGGGCTCCATGGAAAGTAAATGTCTATAAAAGAAAGACAGAATATATGTACGGATATGTCAGATACAATTGATGTATAGATTGTAACAAGAGTTGTAAGAGCCCCCAATAAAATGATTAAAAAACACCCACACAACAACTTTGTTTTTAAAGAAAGATATACAGTAGAAGAATAGCAGCCGTCAAGTCTGGAGCACTGGGCCTGGTTTCATGGGACATTCTTGTGGCTATAACATGAGGCCACTTTTAGATATCAAGTTGACCTTCCACACGCAGCAAGTAGACGTCATCAAATTAGAGGCTTTTCAGCAGAATCAAGGCTAAACGTAGAAGCCCGGTCTCTTCAAGAAGATACTCTCAGTGGTCTCCTCTTTCAACCTCCAAAAGGAGGGCCTGAACATGGCCTGCTCAAACCTCAGCCACTCTCATAGCCATCAGCTAGGTTGAGCTACACAGACACTGGTCACCTACAGTTCTGTCCATTCTAATGGTTGAACACCACCCTCTTAGCAGGTACAATGAGACAAGAAGTAGAGTTCTTTGGACTTTTTTGCACAAGAGGTCTAGAGACCTGCTGATGCAGCCAGAGGGTCATGCTTTTAGAGAAAACCCTAAGTTCCCCATAAGCTTTGACCCTGCCCCAGTGTAGAAATGGTTGGGGAAGAGGATGGGAATGAGCAAAGGTGAAGGTTTGGGTACCAACAACCAAAATGCTGGCATGTAAGACCCAATACAAGATTAATATGTGACTGCTCACAGCAGTCAAAAGAGTGAGTGCAGTAGAGCTGAGGATGGTGAGGGAACCCCCCCGGCCCAGCCCCCCAAACTTCCCTGGCACATACCCTGCACTTGAATTCATACTCCTTCAGGATCGCCATGAACTGTTCTTGAGAGAAGAGTGCAGTGCCATCTGGTTCCAGCTGATGTCAGACCCAGAAAGAAAGCAACAATACAGAGAATGGTAAGGCAGGTCCTCTTGGGCCAGGTTCCTGGGGCCACCTCCTCACTTTCCTTCTGGGAATCTAACTTCTACTTTCCAGTAGCTCTAGAAAAAAGCATCCAGTCTACCTACTTTCAAACTTGTTTAAAAGGTCTTGCCACCAACAGCGTTTTCTTAGGACCCGGAGCCTGTGGTGGCTGGGATGCACTTCTGCCTTGTCTCTGGTGCAACTTCTCCCTTCCCAGCAACGTCCTTAGGGTAGATGACATATGATGGCACCACGCTCTAAGTGCTCCTTTGGCCTCTCTGGCTAATCCCAAGTACTATTAGTGGGTCCTGGCTTTATCAGTACAGAGGCCATACTACGCGGGGTAGCACTAGGTCACAGTGACTTGTCATGAAAAGGGGAAAGAAAAAGATATTATATAGATTTCTCTCCATTACAGGATTTTTGTAAGGAAAAAAACCAAAGTTCTATCACCCAAGTATCATTTTCAAGACATGGCCCACACTACTGACCATGATTCTAGTTGAAAGACTCAGAATAAGCAGAAGCACTTGCCTTGTCCTTCAGCACAAACTCAAGGTCATTCTGCAGTTTCAGCACCAGCTTCTCTGAATCTGACTACTTTTCCACAACTTCAAAGATCTCCTTCTGCAATCGACTGTTTTCCTAAAAGATTCAGGCCAGTGGTTTAATAGCTATATAACGCAAGCAATGACGCAATGGTAAGTTTCTCACCTTTCCATAAGGGAGAGGTGTTACAGGGAGGCAAGCTGCTTTTCCTTGAAAGAGTTCCTGTAGTGGTGGAGGGTGTGAGGGCAGCTGTGTTGAAGTGAAATTACTTGGAATGGCTTTTCTATTCATGTCTTTGTAACTCCCACCAAATTTTGGGGCCATATCAAGCAAATAGGGTATGTGAAATGCTAACTGAGGGAATTTGTTGGTTTTCCCATTGCACTGTGTATATAAGAGTGAATGATAACAGTTGCAGACAGAAACATTCCATGTTAATCAAGATGGAAACACCAGGAGTGAGCACATGTAAGATCCTTGCCTGAAGTAGTGGAGGCACCAGAAGTATCAGAGGCCAAGGCACTGAGAACAGAAGACAAAGCAAAGGAGCAGTGCTAAGCTCATGAGGTAGAGGGCAGAGGTGCAACACTAAGAAAGAGATGCCTACCATCGTGGGTGAGAAGAGGCAATGCAGACCAAAAAACCTGTTTCCTTAACGTTCTGTAACTGGTTAGCTTCCTTAAGCAATTCTATAACCATGAACATTGCCTGTAAGTTTTTTTGAAGACGTTGCAATACATTATTGAACCCAACAGAGAGGTAGCGTGCCAACTGAGGGATGTTGGTATCAGATAAGGGTAAAAAAAGGATAGAGGGTCAAGGCATTCTGCCTTGTGGCAATTAGCTTGGGCTGGTGTGGCATTGGAATCTCCCCCTTCGTGTAGCTAGGAGGTCAGACGTACGGCATTTCATCAGTTGGTGTCAAGAGTGGAATTAACTGCAATGGCTCCAGGCTCATGAAAGCATGGGGTTTTACAAAAGAAAGGTCAGGGTAAGGGAAGTGAAAATTTTGATTCTTAGATTATTCCTTTGGTTATTCTTACTATGGACTGCTGAAAGGACAAAATGATCTGTCTTGGAAGAAATACAGCTATAGTGCACCTTAAGAGTCTAAGATGGGCACACTTTGGACATGTCAGGAAAGACCAGCCCCTGGGGAAGACATTATGTCTGATAAAGCAAAGGGACAGTGAAAAAGAGGAAGGCTCTCGATGCGATCGATTGGTACCATGGCTGCAACAGGAGGCTCAACGGGAAAAACTGTGAGGATATTGCAGAACCTGGCATAGATGCATAAGGTCAAAACCTACATGATGGTACCTACCTAAAACAATGGCAGTGCTTGAAAGAAATGTAAGAGATGTCAAGGGCGTGAAAGTGCTCTGGAGTGGCCTGAAGGAAATACCAGGCTGGTTAAACAAAACAGTTAATAAGAAGGCCAGGGTTTCCTGGATGTACCCTAACAGAGGCCCAAGTCCGTAGACATACGAATGGGATAATCTGGGTGGAGAAAAGAACATTGAACTGAGTGTTTTTAAAAGGATGATATATTTGGGTTTATGTGTTTAGCTGACTGTTGGATAGAGGTTTCTCCTGACTAGTGTTATAAATAGGTATCATGTGCGATAGAAACAAATACTCAGTTTTATGATTACAGAGAGCTTGTATGTTCACATTCAGCCTATTCTTATTGGATTTGTTAAAAGGGGAGTTAGGAATTTTCCCTGAAGAAATGGGTTTTTGTTTTAAGTCCAAGTAGAGTATTGGAGGCCTGTTGGTGTAGTAGTTACGCACTGGGCTTCTAACTGCAAGTTCAGCAGTTCAAACCACAAGACACTTCATGGGAGAAAGATGTGGCTTTCTATTCCTGTAAAGAGTTACAATCTTAGAAACCCACAAGGGCAGCTCTACCCCCTGCCCTATAGGCTGAATGGGAGTCAGAATTGACTTAACTGCAGTGAGTTTGGTTTGGTTTGGTTTGGAGAGAGCAGTGAAAGCTCTCACCAGTGTGGATGGAAGCCTCACCCAGAACCTTTGCTACCAGTACTTTTGCACTTATTTGCAAAGACATGCAGATCCACCCAGAACAACTGAAAGAATGAGTAGGAGAAAAATCGGTTTGGCCTTTTGAATTTTGAGCTGCCTGCCTTTAGAGTCATCTTAGCAGGGAGAAGTGTGTTCCTCTCAGAGAATGGCTCCTGACAGACTGAAGTTAAGGGAGCTGGCGGCAGCCTAGTATGCTCACTGTGCTGACACTTGGGTCCACTTGGGTGGGAGTGGTGGAACTGCCGCACTGATGACACAGCCTGCATTTTGGCATGTTCTATTGGCACCTGCTGATCTGGCCCCAGAAGCTAGAGATGAGAGAGAGGGGCTGGCTGGTCTGAAGTTTGAAAATGTGAGTGAAGAGGGGAAGACATTGGGAGATTTCATGAGTTGTGAATTATAAAGCTGATGATCAGGACCTAGGCCATGGGGAGTTAGGGTTGATGAGAATATATGAATTGGCCAGTTAATCTAAAGTACAGGGAGGTGTGTGTGAACTCCCAAGCTTGATACTGGTACCTATTTGATCTACCTTGGATTCTAGGGCTGAGTTGACCAGAACCCAAATGAATGACAAGATAAATGTTGACACTATGATCTGGCATACATTGCTCTAATTTGATGGCTTTCCCTGGATTGGATTATATTTATGGAAACAGATGCTCAAAGTTTAAATCATAAATAAAGATTCTTCTGATCAAAAATTTGCTTGTCTCCTCAGAGGACTGGTTGTTAGGGATTGACAATTTAGCAATGGGATATCTAAAATAGGGAGTGGTAATGAAGTAGCTGGTTTACCAGTTTTTATGGGTGTATTAGTATCAATATGAAAAAGAAAAGAAAAAGAACAAGTCAAGGGAAAGTCCCCATTGAAGAGTGTCCTCTTTTCACCATGGGCTCAGGTAAAAGGAGGCGAGGAGAAGATGCTGGTTTGATGATATGACTGAAGTACGAGTGACTGTTAACAGGGTCACCACGACTGTGAAAACAAATCCTAGATGTCAGTGGGCAGGAGGCAATTCTTCATGTATTAAAGGAGCAATGTCTAGAAGAGCCAAAAGGTAGCCCGGGGTGAAGTGAAATGATCCAAAGGGCTCTTCTATCCATATCTTTGTAACACTCATCAAATAATTGGGTGGGACTAGGCAAATCGGGTATGTGAAACACTCATAGATGGGTCGGACAGTGATGCCCTTGCACGGCATCTCAGTAGCAGAGAGAGAGAATCCTGTGTCCATCAAGAAATAAGAGCCATCAGTGGGGCACATGTGAGATCCATGCCGTAAGTCGTGGAGGCAGCAGAAGCCCTGGCACTGAGCACATGAGACAGAGCAAGGAGCAACACTGAGAACACGAGGCAGAGTGGTAGGCTTCCTGGCCCATGGAACAAAGCAGAAGCCAAGGGACTATGCAACTGAGAGGCCTGGGACCAGAGAAAGAGGTGGTTATCAGCATGGTATTGTAGACAAAAGACCTGTATCATTAACATTTCCCGGATTAACTCGATAATTGTGAATATTGTCTGTGAATTGTATGTGGTCACTGAAATAAATGACCGAATCTAGCTAAGAAGAGTGTTATGGGAAGGTTAGGGATGGTTGGCGTTAGAATAGCATAAAGATGAATTGAGGTTTTTTGGTGTTTATTTTGTTTTGTAGGATTTTCTGTATATGAAATCCGGGATAGGTGATCTATAGAAACAGCAATTAGATTAATAGCTCCTTCCGGTTGTGGCAGGGGAGACTGGGGGCTATGGGGAGTTAATAATAACGGGTACCAGAATGAAGAAAATATTCTAAAACTCATTGTGGTGACGCCTACACAATTCTTTTAAAATATGTCTAAACCACTGAATTGTATGATACATGATTTATATGCCAACAAAACTGTTGGAAAAGTTATCTTTCTATAAAATACTATCAACTTTTGTCCCTGTGAATCTATTTAGCAGAACAACATGAATAACCCGTTGAGTGAAAGCAGAGCTCTGTTGTAATGGAACACGGTGCCAACTGCCACGTTGTGCTCAGTGAAAAGGTCTAAGAAGCAATTTTTTTTTGTGCGCTTTCAGTCAATTGGCTTAAGCCTGGGGGCCCCGTGGGCTGGTCTGGAGAACATTTGCACCTCCATAATAGCAAGAAAAATGTCAGTCACATAAGTTTTAAGTTGGATTCAGCTGCTTGGGATATTATTAAGGGGATTAGGTTAGGATTTTGAGATCTGGCTTTCTAAGCCTCTCACCAAGTATGCAAGACCTGTGACAAGAATAACCGTAGGCGGCCCCTTGCTCATTAGGCCCTATTAGGAAGAGGCAAAGCGTCTCTCCCTACACCAGAGACCCTTTTCCTTGTCCCATCACAAGTTGCCTATAGAGGGTGGTGGGGGCAGGCAAGGCAGCAGCCCAGACCCTTGCCAGTCCCGGACCCCTGAGAACAAACCACACCCCTAGCCTTGAAACAACCTCTCCCAGCCTCTTATTGGAGGTAGCTCAGCTCCTGGTGGTAGGAGGCCAGGGCCGCTTGCTGAATGACACCAGTGACCATCAGGAGCTTGTTGTCGATAGCCCAGGCCAGATCCAGAAGGTTCACCTTCTCATCCACACTGAATTCGAGGCTCTAGAAATAAATCCCAAGGGACATTCAAGATGAGTTTAAGTCTCTCAACAATTTGACTCCAGACTCCATTTTCCTTGGCTCTCCCATTTGCCTGAGACTTTTCCTCTTGGGGCCGCCCCCACTCCAACTCCTAGGCTGTCAATAGGAGATCCCACTGTGCCTGAGCCAGGGACACATGAGGAAGAATATGACTCCATGCATAGTACTTCATGGGGATTAATAGCAAGAGAGGGGCCCTTCCCCCCACCTAAACCCAATAATTATAAAGGCTGTATGGAGCTATAGAGAGGAGACTTTGCCCAAGGATAAGGGCACTGGAAGGAGCTCTGGTGGTGTGGTGGGTAATGCAATAAGATGTTAACTTCAAGGTCAACAGTTTGAACCACCCCATTTCCCTGAGGAATAAAGTAGAGGCTATCTATTCCCATAAAGATTTAAATTCTTGGAAACCCAAAGGGGTAAGTCCATTCTGCCCCCTAGCATCATGATGAGTTGAAATTAACTTGATAGCAAAGGAAAATTTGGAAGCAGTTAGAGATGAAAGGGTACTGATACAGGCACTTACAGAGAGCAGTGGCTAAATTAACTCTGCCAACTGCCCACCACTGTAAGCCACTAAAATTCTTTCTTAAAAAAAATCATTTTATTTGGCTCATACAACTCTTATCACAATCCATACATACATCAATTGAGTAAAGCACCCTTATACATTCGTTGCCCTCGTCATTCTCAAAATTCGCCTTCCGCTTGGGTTCCTGGAATCAGCTCATTTTCCTTTTTTCCCTCCCCTTCCCTCCCCATTGCCCCCTTCCTCATGAACCCTTAATAATTTATAAATTATTATTTTATTTTACATTCTCCTTTTTTCTTATGCCACTTGGAGTTGAGTTTTTACCATTTCAAGCTAAAAGAATTCTGGGAGAGACTCCTAACGTAATATATGTAAAGAATCCTGACACATATTTCATATCTCCATAATATCTATCTATCTATCTATTTATCTATCTACACACACACACACACTGATGATTTGTATTGGTAGAAAAATTATGTATCAGAGGACATGAGCCATGGTCAAAAGTATTACAGAAAATGAAATCTTCCTTCTCTCTCAGAATTTTGAAAAATAAACTTAAAAAGAGATGTTATGTGCATCTTACCACCCACATATACAGAATGAAACAATGAATGTTTAAAAATGAATCTTTGCTATATTTATTTTAAATTGACTACTGCACAGTGTGACACTAAGTCCAAGAGCAAGAGCTACACCAGGCTAGTCTCCTGGGCCAGTTGCAGAAGAAATGGAGGAGCATGGGCAGGAAACCCCCATGGCTTCCAGGAATGCGAGGCTGGCCTGTGGAGCCAAGTGGCACAGTTCCCACCTAGGTCTTTTTTGATCAAAGGACTTGGCAGAATGCATGCCCTTATGTAGTGGTCAGTGCTGACTATACACATGCACCTTCTCTGACTCTGATGCCACCACAAAAGTGTGCTTGTTCCAACGCCCATCGGAGTGCTGCCTTGTCCAAGCAACAAGCCTGAAAGGTTAGCATGGCAAAGGGGGAAGTATCTAATACATGAAAACCTACCTTCAGAGTGTTTTTATCACTGTTGTTTTCTCTGTATTTTATTTATGCTCTTTCAAAATTAAAATTTTTATATATTAATAGCCAAAAAGAAAAGTTTCCCGAGAATTTCCCTGTCTGGGATTCTCTGTTGCAGCAGGAGTAAGGAAGCCAGAGAGCAGAGGCCAAGCACAGTAACCCTCTCGGGCTCCCACCCCACCCTCAGCCCATTCTCAGTGGAGCAGCTGTGGCCATCCATTTCCAAACCTGCAAAATCTCCTTGCCATTTTGAATGCCCTCCTGGGCCCACAGAGCCACCACCTGCTCAGGGCATGCAAACCCAGTGCCGTCATCGATGCCGGAGAAGAGGTGCCGGTCTGAGCAGATGGACACGAGGGACGAAGTGGTCGTGTGGCAGCTGCTCTCCTCTGTGGCCTGTACACCAGGGACCAAGAAAGTGCTGTGAGCACGCACGTCTGTTCAGCCCAATCTCTTGTTTCTCGTGTCCCCCACTGCACAAACCTGCACGTTGCCTAGCAAGAACAACCTCACCAGTTATCGCTCTCTTCACTTTCTAGCAAAGGTGAGAGGGCTGGGCACAGCGACGTGATTCATCAAAGCAGCCATGACTGCTCTGGAGCCAGAAGGCAGCAGACAGGGCTTTCTACTCCCACAGAGAGCTACAGGCTTGCAAACTGCCAGGGCAGGCCTACTGTGTCCTGTATGGTCACTATGAGTCCACACTGAGTCAATGGCAGTGAGGATGAGTGTGAGTTGGGTGTGTAAGTGCAGCCCGTGAACTATCCGCATCTCTCTGGCATGACGAACAAGGTACACAGGGCCTCACAAAGGAAGAGCCTAAAGAGGGGCTTGCCATCATGGAGAAATTCCTAAGAGGCTCCAAAAGCAGAGTGGGCTTCCCTGTGTGTGAAACTGCACATTACTGGGAATACAGAAGCAAGCAGCTTTCAGCTAAGCAAGCTAGGGGAGTCTTACGATGATGGTAAAGTCTCTCAAGCGGAAAGCTGACCTGCTACGTTCAGATATTCTATGAATCCACAAGGGCAAGAAATATTTCCCTTAAATTTTTTCTACCTCAGAGCCCTTTCCAGTAAATATGTGTTGTCAGGAATCCCTGGGAGTAAGAATGAGTGTTCTCCACGCCTTCAGGTCATCACATTTCTGCTCCAGGCATCCAGCGCTCCTGCCTCCCTCAGAGTAAAAACCACCTTGCTCCAACCGGCTCATGGCTCTTCAGCTACCCTCTCCTCACTGCCTTGCTGGCTGGGATCTGGATCTGGGACCCTCAATACCTTGCTCAATCACCCTTAACTCCTCTTTTCTGACACACCGGCTCGCTGGCCTCCAGATAGAAGGATACCTAGCTATTTTTTAGCCCTTTCAAGTCCAGCCCCACAGCTTAAATCATGCTCCTCTTGCTCTTTCTGGCTCATCCTGGACTCTTTCCGGTCCCTTCTCTGATGACCACCAGGCTTGTCCTGGCTATACTCTCCACCCTTCATCCTTCATCTTCTCCCAGCAGTACACTTCCTGAGTCAGGCTCAAGGGAGCAGAAACCTCCTCTGCCTGTACTCACTGAGTCACCAATTCTCTAATGAAGGAGCTTGTTTACCGAGCTTACTAAGCTACGCTGGGTGCTCTGCGTGCCAACTGGACAACACTCTAGAGCAGGTATTTTACTCTGTTTGCAGGTGGAAGAGGGCACCATGGCTATCAATGGAGAGTCCCAGATACTCAAATGCATCTGGAACTGCTATGAACCCTCTAGCCACTTACTCTAGAAAATATGAGGCTCAGAATGGGTTTCCCCTATACCATGTCCACCTGATTCTCCTGCTGTCATATATATATATATGACATCAGTACAGAGCTAGTATACCTGTTAGTAAGTAGGTTATCTATCTATCTATCTATCTATCTATCTATCTATCTATCTATCTATCTATCTATCTATCTAACAGGTATACCACATGACATGGTCAAACATCACACTCTATAGCCAAACTGTGGAGACACACACAAGATATGGCACACTCTACTTTGAAATAATGCAGAAGACTCTACCACCCTGGCCTCCTTCCAGTTTCTGCCCTAAAATGACAGTGCAAATGGGCAATTCTCAGGTGAGAGGTATCAAGAGAGGGGTAGGACTTTGTGCTCCACAAACGAAAGACTGAATCCGCCCACTCCTCAGTTTGACATTCTATGCCCCAAAGGTATTATATACTGTGTATACACTCATATCTCTGCAGTGAATTTAGTATGGGTGTGTAGAGAGTGCATGTATATGAATATACTGTGCATGAATGCATACAGAATGTATAGTGAAGGGATGTGTAGGCACTGTGTTTATGATGTTTACGTACACTAGCAGTGTGTGTGGTGGGCATGAGTTTGTGTGCCTTACAATTTGTGTGCATATAGTAGGTGGTACCCCCCCAAAAAAAACCTGGAATTTTTTTCAAAGCTATGTATTTAATTTTTTTCCATGTACCAGTGACCGGGCTATGGAGGCTGCTGAAAAGGAACAGCCCCATGCATGCATCCCAGGATCGCTCTGGCCCATTGCCATCGCTGGAAAGCTGTACCTGCCCAACAGTGCCCAGCAACCATGGGGCATGCATTTAAATTCTTTTACAAAACAAACTTGTCACCTACAAAGTACTCTCAATTACACTTGATACATTTGTAAAATCTGCAATTTAATTCTTGGAAACATTTTTCAAACTCATCTGTTTGGATGGCTGACAGCACCTCCCTAGTGTTTTTCTTCACTCTTCTATGTCCTCAAATAGTTATCCTTCCATGTCCCTCTTCTTCGAGGAAACAAAAAAAAGTCACACAATGCAAGGTCAGGTGAGTAAGGTGCATGGGGAAAGAGAGACATTCTGCTTTTTGCCAGAACCTGGCACACTGAGATGGCTGTGTGAGCAGGTGCATTATCATGGTGGCAAAACCAGTCCCCTGTCTGCCATAAATCAGGCCTGTTTTTGCCGCACACTGTTATGAAATCTTTTCAGATCCTCTAATAGAAAGCTTGACTAACAGTCTAACCTGGTGGAACGAATTCCAAATGCACTACAAATCGACATTTTTATCTGTTCGATAAGATGATGGACGTCCAGAATGAGGTTTGCCATCAATCAACATTTCACCTCTTTTGAAATGAGAAAACTACTCATACACTTAGAGTTTTTCCCATAGCACTGTCTTTCTAAACTGTATTCAACATCACAACAGTTGCTTTGGCATTTTTCCTGAGGAGGAAACAAAGTTTCATAGCTGCATGCTGTTCTCTTAAATTCGCCATCATGAAAAACAAGGTTCCAGTGAAACCGCTTTTACAAAAAATTCACTGTGACCAGAGAGAACCTTCTCAGGTGGCGCTGCAACTCGGAGCTCTCAAAGAGGGAGAAAAAGTCATATTATGAAAGGTCTACTCTGCCCAGCACAATTCCAGTTCTGGGAGGGTACCACCTTGTATCATGTGCATATATAGTGTGTGTGTATAGTTAAGTGTGTGTGTGTGTGTGTGTGTGTGTGTGTGTGTGTGTATGACAGACGCATCTATAGTTTGGGTGTATACATGTAGCATTGACTACATGTATCAGGTGTGTATATATAGTGGGTGTACATGTATACAGTGGATGGGTCCAAACTGTGTGGATATGTGTACAAGTGTGTGCTGTATGTAGAAATACACGTGACAGGAAGAGTAGATGGCTATGACAGCAGGATAATGGGTCAAGTTGCTGTGCTGAAAGACCTGTTAGTCTGGGTAGATTAGAAAAACAAATTCATAGACACTCATAGGTGTTAAGAGAAAGCTTTATACACAAGAGCAATTGAATATTGAGAAAAAATTTCACCCCAAGTCCAGATTAAGTCCATAAATCCAATATTAGCACATATGTCCAATCCCAATCTATAAAATCCTCCTCAGACTCACGAAACACATGCAATATGCCAAATGCAGGAAGATCACAGGCCAGTGGATGGAAAGTCTTGTGGATCCAGTGGCATTATAAACATCTCAGGGCTGGCATGAGTCTCCATGTGGCTCCATGGCTCTATCTGCCATCAGTCTAGCTTCATGTGGCTTGTCCGGAGGAGGATGAAGCACCTATCTGTATCTATCTGGCCTCTGTATCTATCTGGCCTCCAGTAAGCTATTTATCTCAGTGGCACGCCTAAATGAGGTTATCAAGCTGTGACCTGATTGACATGCTAGACAACACCCCTCAACAAGTTGACACCAGAATATGTAACTACCACAGACCAACCTTTGTCAAGTTGACACTTTTACACAACTTTTTACCCATACATAACTCTTAACAAAAAAATAATAAAATCATATCTGTAACTAACAAGATAAAACTAATAAGTGTACCATTCAGTATGTGCCATCCTCATTTAAACATATTATATAAGTGACAAAACAATATTCTATGCCTAAGCATCGCAGTTAAGGAACACACACTTAAACCTATAATCCTATGTACATATTCCAGCACCTATGAAAGTTTGTAGCCAACCACTTCATGCCTTTATCATCTCCATTTTAGGTATAAAATTTCTATACTGCCCACTTACATCAGCCGTGTTCTGAGGAACCTTCATCCCAGTTAGAACCTTGTGAACTCCCCATCCATAGTAAAGTCAAATCAGAACAGGCTATCCATGAAGTCTGCAGCAATATCTCTACTTCACAGGCTCAAACATCTCTTCATCTGGTCGGATTCTGGTCAACTCAATGTGGGCTGCTTCACTCAGCGTCCACATGGTGCCCATTGGTCACCTCGCTTCTAGACCATGGGCACTGTCACAAATTTTCAACAAGCCTAGCCCCCTTGCGCTAGATCATGAATTTCAGACCAGTCAACCCACCCTCGTTTTCTCTTCACGTTCCTGAAACAAGGTCCATGAGTGTCAGTGGCCAGACTCAATCTGTCTCTTTATTGCTGCATTTCGCCCACTTCCACTCAACAAGTGGATCTGGGTGGTCGCCTAGCAAGCAGTTCAGCCTGCCCACAGGCTCCCTGTAATATTCAGCCCCAGAGAGTAGTTTTCTTCATGGTTCCAGATTTTTTCCCAGCTTCTGACAAAACCACGAGTTCAAAATTTAAATATCCAAAGAGTTCCATTTTTTCCCCCTGTCAATCTGTCAACAGCCCTTGGCAAGTCTCTTCACCCTTAAATGTCCTCAACACTGAAGACACTTTTCTTTTCAGAGCTTATTTTTTCAAAGCCTTCTTTGCGGGTGTGTCCTAAACCCATCTAACAATCCAGTTTTAATGACGAGAAACAAGTGGGCTTACAAGCTCTCTATTTTCAAATTTCCCAATAATCATTTCTATCAATCATATATCAATAATAATAAACAGAAAAAAAATCAGTATAAACAGAGTAGCATCAGATCCTAAGCTCTATTCGTAAAACAGTCAAATTCGATGCTTATTTAGTTATCTTACTCATTATCTAAACGCTTCTATTGATAGAAAATACGGCATTAGGCCTCTGACAGCATCAAGCCAGAGCCAGGGTTCATTATTTATTTTTATTTTTTAAAATAATTTCATTGGGGCTCATACAACTCTTATCACAATCCATTCATACATCCATTGTGTCGGGCACATTTGTACATTTGTTGCCATCATCATCATTCTCAAGATATTTTCTTTCTACTTGAACCCTTGGTATCAGCTAAGCATTTTCTCCCTTCCTCCCCCACACTCCTGCCTTCACGATAATTTATAAAGTATTATTTATAAATTATTATTATTTTCTCATATCTTACACTGTTCAATGTCTCCCATCCCCCACATGTCTATTGTACGTCCCCCAGGTAGGGGGTTATATGCAGATCATTGTGATCATTTCTGCCTTCCCTCTTGTCCCACTATCATGTTCAGTCTTCATTTGGGTTTCAGTAATTCCTCTTGGTTACATTGCCCTTGATCAAGCCCTACCAGGCCTCCTACATATTCGTTGCTATCATTTTTGGATCACTTGTTGTTCACTTGTCCCTGGGCTTTTAACACACATGTCCTTTCCCCCACCTGTCCCTCACCCATGTCCCTGCAATACTGTCAGTCCCGTTTTGTCTTCCAGATGGTTTATCCTGCCTATCTTATCTAGATAGACCTACAGAGATAATAATATGCACCAAAAACATGACGGACCAAAACAAAGCAACAAAAGAAAACAACAACAAAAAAACAAATGACAAATTAGAAAAGAAAAACCTGTCAATTATTTATCTGTTCAAAGAAACAACTTTTAGCAGCACTAATTTTACCATAGTTTTCTTATTTTCCCTCTTCTGAATCTCAGCCATGATTTTTATTATTTATTTTCTTAATCTATTAATAGGTTTGTCCTGTTGACTCAGCTTTAGTTGCTGTAAATTTTGTGCCAGCATATCAATCATAAGTCTCTCTTCCTCTTTCATGTGTTCATGTATTGCTATGAGACTTCCTCTGATAACTGCCTTTGCTGTGTCCCATAAGTTTTGGTACATCATGTGCTCATTCTTGTTGATTTCCAGAAATTCCCTAATTTCATCTCTGATCTGGGCCAGCACACACTCCTTTTGCAAGAGAGTTATCATCTTCCAATTGTTTGTCCTTGTTTTCTTCATCTTCCTTTTGTTGGTTTTCCAGTCTTATGGCACAGTGGTCAGAGAGAGAGGTACATATATCAATGTGCTTAAACTTATGCAGATTCATCTAATGCCCCAGCACCTCTATCTTTGAATATGTGTCATGTGGGCTTGAAAAGAATGTAAATTCTTTTGTATTTGGGTGAATAGCTTTGTGCACATCTATCAGGTCAAATTGTCTAATTGTAATATTAAGATCTCTAGCCTCTTTGTTGAGTGAAAGCCCTAGGATAAGAGGAGATGCCTGGAGGTTGGCAGTGGTGTGTGAGATTAAAAGGAAGAGAAAGAGAGAGGGAAAAAAAGAAGAGCCTGTTGAAACTGTAGTGGGAAAGAAGGAAGAGTGAGAAACAAAAGTAACAATATAGCTTAACCCCATCCCTGACCCTGGGGCTGGAGGGGTTTAAACCCTTCCACAATTCGGAGTTGAAGTGTGGCTGTGTTAAGATAAAGCCTTTGTGCCAGCTCCAGATGATCCCGTCTCTGGCTGAGACAGTGGTGGGGCTAAGGTTAGACCTTAGCCAGCCTTCACTGTGGTAAGACAAAGCCCCCAGCTCCTCAAAACCGAGTGGATATTTGCCTGTTTATCTTTATGACGCTCCTCCTGCAACCAGGCAGTGCACAACATCCCCCTTAGTGACTCTCCTGCGCTAATTTCTGCAGAGTCCCTCTGCTATGTGTTACTCAGTTGCCGTCTTGCCTGAAGTGCTCCCTGCCCCTCCAGCCAGCTTTCTCTCAGCCATTTTGACCTTCTGTCAGCCATTTTCACTAAGCAACTCTGAGAAATTCAAGGGGTGATTTTGTCCCCTGAGCTCAAAATATACATTAATCACATTTTCACCATTTCACACAAGAATAACCAAAGACTACAACCAATGAAAAGAATCCAAACTTTAACTTCCCATGTTCTTTCCAGAAAACTATCCAGTAAACTGCATGGCCATATCTGACTTCTGGCTAGCCAAAGAAGCACTATCATGAAGCAGAGATCAAACAAACATCCACTCTCCATCTTTATGATTCTTTTATCTAGTACTCCACTCCCAAGGGACCATAATGTGTTAGTCTGAGTAGACTAGAGAAACAAATTCATAGACACCCATCTGTGTGTAGAAAGAGCTCTATATACAAGAGCAGTTGAATATCACAAAAACATCCCACCCTAGTTCAAATCAAGTCCCTAAGTCTGATATTAGCACATATGTCTGACATCAATCTATAAAGTCCTCTTCAAACTCACAAAACATATGCAATGATACTGAATGCAGGAAGATCAGAGAGTAAAATATCTTGTGGATCCAGTGGCAGTCTAAGCATCTCAGTGCTGGTGTGGGTCTCCACGTGGCTCCTCCAGCTCTAAGGCTCTGGCTTTCATCAGCCTAGCTCCATGTGACTTGTCCGAAGGAAGACGATGCAGAGACTGTGTCTATCTGGCCTCCAGTGAGCTATTTATCTTCGTGGTGGGTCCAAATGAGGTCATCAAGCTATGACCTGATTGATAGGCTAGACTCTACCCCTCCACAAGTTGACACCAGATTGTGTAACTACCATAGGACCCATACTTCAGTGGTATTCGAGGTTACAGAACTCTTAGGGATCCTGCCCTTGCAGGCTCAGGGGTGCCACTTTGAGATCCTTATCCTACACTAGCTTCCAGCAACACCTAGGTCTCCACATTTGGACATGAGTTACCCTTGTTTCTGTATCTTCCCTAGTTCTTAGCCTCAGTGCAACTTACCCTGGAGAAAATCCTTGACAAAGAAGAGAAACCCATTTCCATGTTCAAATCTTAATCCACAAACAGGGATCACACTTCACTTGATGTGGGTGTCTCCTGGAAGACATACCTGCCTGCCTAGGTCATTTCCCCAAGATTCCTCCTTACAAACTCACACCTCTGGCCAGAGAGCATCTGTTCAGGAAGGTGTGCATGGCACAAGAAGCGGTACGGCTCTATAGCCACTATCTTGATTCTTTAATGCCAACTATGCGCACATCCATCCCTAGTTCAGTGTCCACATTAGTCTATACTTCAGATGAATACAAAGGGAACATGGGGCTGCTTCTGCTTCAAGGAAGTCATATCTGCCAATTAACCCAATCAGTGACATATTAGGGCCATACTCTGATTTTTTTTTTTACCTTATATGGCCTGAAATCTCTCCTTAATGCTCTTGAATATCTTCTTCCTGCATTCTTGTTGATTTTAGAATGAAAAACTTATGCTCTCAGAAGTACCTACTCAGTGGTGAAGAATATCACACTGGTTTTACTCTGCCTCCCACACAACATGGGAGTCAGCCACATCCTTGTGCAGAAAGCAAGAATTCCTTAGAGCAGTCTGCTCTGTGGTGGGAGAAGGAATTTCTTCTGTTCGGAAAGTGCTAACCCAGCAGTCACTGAGCAATGCTATGATTTAAGGAAACTGCCTAAATCTGTTCTGTTTAAAGCTGCACGGAGATCTGGTACTTCTGCAAGACATAAAACCCAGGGATAGGAGGGAGGAATCCAGACTCAGGACCTAAATCAAAAGGGCTGCCCGAGGGAGATGTTGCAGAATGCTCTTTGACATTGCTCTCCTGCTGCATCATGGTATGAGGGAAAAGGGATTTCCCTACTGAAATGTTCTCTATCCCACAATTAAGAATGGCTGAAGCTGTCATGTCAGACACTACTTGGTCTTATAGAACAACACCTGGGAGGCAGGCATCACAATTGCCCCATTTTATAGATGAGGAGCATGAGGCTCAGAGATGAGCATGCCATCCAGGGACATACAGTTATGGAGGTCTGTGTGACCCCAGAATCTCAAACACATATCTCTGTTTCTTATCCCTCTTGAACCCCTGGACAACAGTCAGGTGACTCAGAGAGGACAGGTTTGTGAAAGATGCTGACGGTTATGGTTGCAGTCATCAGAAAGATAATACTTAATGTGGTTCATAATTTATTTGTCCTATTTTACCTGGTAATGAGTCCAAGGATCACTCAGTTCGATGGGAGTAGATTTCGGAAGTGAATTGGGTCTATGACTGAACAGGCTAAGCTGGAATTCCTCAAGACTTACTCTGCCATCTCCATCTTGATCCAATTTGTTAAACAAATCTTCCATTTCCTAAACAAAAGTCATACACCTGGATCAGAACACATGTTTTGCTTGATGCAGAGGTTCCACAAACAGGCAGCTCAACCCAGATGTCACCATTGGGCCTCCTGCTTCTCCAAACTTTTGGATCAAGCATTCAACAAGGGCAGCTTGCTCATCTTCATCCACATTCAAAATTGTCTAGGTCCCAACTGGCTGTATTTCCAAAATATTTTTCCTTATCAGTCTCAAGGGAAATCTATACTACCATGTCTGTTTTAGTTCCATAATCAGTAGCTGAGTCATTCAAACTGCCTGAACTCCATAAATAACTTATTTCCTATCTGCTGTGGCTGGGAACTTGCAGTATGTTGGTGGAAGATGTACCCACAAAAACCAGCCTGGCTCCAGTGGGTCACAGGATAACAGCAGCTAGGCCAAGAGCGCTTTAATGAAGAGTGAGGACTGCAATATAACACTCCACCTCTATTCCCATCTGATGAGACTACAGACAGGTTCTAAAGAGGCCTTACTTGGCCGTAGTACAATCAGCCTGGCAGGCAGGGAACGGTGATCTTGAGTGACTGTGTCTAAGAGTGCCTGGCACAACTGCCCTACAGTGGTGAGAGTTTATCACAATGGGGGGGGGTCTGAGATATATTCTTTGACAGGAGTTTTGAAGCCAGTCAAGAGTTTTAATGAGAAATTGATATGTCTGAATCATAGTCTAAAAGAGGGTGAGAGTTTTCAGACCAAACATTTCAAAGAAAAGTGGTTGAGACAGGTCAGTCTCAGGCTTTCTCTCACCTCTTTCTCAAGGTCTTGTAGCCCAATGGTTTGACAGACCAGAGTCAGCTCTTGCATACTGAGGAAACCACTGCTGCCAACGCCAAGCTCTTCCCAGATTATCTGGGCTTGGATCTCAGGGGTATGAAAGGAGGGGCTGCTGAGCTCCAGAGGGCTCCAGACTTGAAGTTGGCCTGAAATAAAGGGAAGATAGTTAAACGTGGTACCACTTGAAGAATTTAGGAGAAGTGTACCAACACCAGTAAGGTTTTCTAAATTAAGGAGGAACAACTGGATAGAGGGATGGATAGATACACGACAGGACATGATGGACATATATATATTAGGTAGAAAGACTCTAAACTTATTTTAGTTGTTTTTCAGTGCTACTGAGTCATTTCCAACTCATAGTGACCCTAAGTACAACACAACGAAACACTGCCTGGCCCTGTGCCATGCTCACAATTGTTCATATGTTCAAGGCCCTTGTTGCAGCCACTGTGTCAATTCATCTTTCCGAGGGCTTCCTCTTTTCATAGTTACTGGTCTCTCGTGATAACATGCACAGGGAAAGAAGATGAAGTCTTGGCATCCTTGCCTCTAATGAGCTTCCCTGCTCTACTTCTTCCAAGACAGATTTGTTTTTTGTAGTTTGTGGTACTTTCAATATCCTTTGCTAGCACCATAGCTCAAATGCATAAATTATTCTTCAGTCTTCCTTATTCAATATCCAATTTCCATGTGTACGCAAGGGAAGTGAAAAGGTTCATGAGGGAACTGAAATGATACAGTCAAAATGGTATCATGGCTTGGGTCAGGCACACATTAGTCCTCAAAGTAACATCCTTACTTTTTAACAGTTTAAAGAGATCTTGTGCATATTTATCTAATGTATCGCATCATTTAATCTCCTGACTGCTGCTTTCATGAGCACTGATTGCAGATCCAAGCAAGGCGAAATCCTTGATAACTTCAATCTCTACTCGATTTATCAAGTTACCTATTGGTCCAGTTGTGGGGATTTTGATCTATTTTATATTGGGATGTAATCTATACTAAAGGCTTTAATCCTCGATCTTCATCAGAAATTACTTCAAGTCCTCCTGATTTTCATCAAGTAAGATCATGTCATCTGCACATCACAAATTGTTATTATGTTTTTCTAATCATTGCCATTCTTCTTCATGAAATGCAGCTTTTCTGATGATGTGCTCAGCACACAGAGTGAAGAAGTGTGGTGAGAGGACACAGCCCTGATGCACACCTTTCCTGATTTTAAACTGAGTAGGATATCCTTGTTTGTACCCACAACTGTCTCATGGTCCATGCACAAGTTTTACATGAGCACAATGAAGTGGTCTGGAATTCCCATTCTTCTCATGGCTATCCAAACTGTTATGATTCACACATGAGATAGTTTAGCCTAGTGAATAAAACACAAGCAACCTCTGGTGTACTCTGCTTTCAGCCAAGATCCACTGACATCAGCAATGGTATCCCTTGTTCCACATCCTCATTTAAATCTGGCTTCAATGTCTATCAGGGTCACATATGGGTGATCTCTTTAAAAAGACACAGTACTTATGGGTGGTATTTATTAGTTTGGGGGCTAATGTGTTATTTAGCTATAAAGAGACTTCAGGGTGAGTTTTGGTTCAAGGTTTAAAGATTATTTCATATCAATAATGTTAAGTCTTCCAGATCAGATCTATCTTTTATTGTTTTTATATAATAGGAATTTATGGTTTTATTATCAGGAGCCATCTACAATGGAACTAATTAGGTAATGGTAGCCATCTAGTTCTGGTCTCAGGTAAATGTGGATGTGATTTTTGGATTGGATTCTTCTTCGGGTCTTTAGTTTCCATCTTACTCTTTGGTTCACTTTAAGTAGAACTCTAAGTTGTACCTTAGGTGACCAGTCATAAGCTTTTGAAACTCCAGAAAAAATTCAACAAACTAAAAAGTAGAACATAACTTCATAAACTAAATTATACTGAATGAATGAGATGTCCCAAAAGACTATGGCTTTAATCCTTCAAATCTAAAATTTATTTATCATTCTATTGGGGGCTTTTACAACTCTTGCAACAATCCATACAACCATTAGTTCAAGCACATTTTAGCACATATGTTGTCTTCATCCTTTTCAAAACAGTTTCTTTCTACTTGAGCCCTCGGTATCAGATCCTCCTTTTTTTCCCCCTCCCTCTTCCACCCTCCTATCCTCATAAACCCTTGACAAATGATAAATTATTGCTATTTTCATATCTTACACTGTCTGCTGTCTCCCTTCACTAATTTCTGTTGTTCCTCACCCTAGGGTGTGTGTGTGTGTGTGTGTTTACATTGATCATTTGGATCAGTTCCCCCTTTCTCCCTCTACTGTCCCCAACCCTCCTGGTATCGCTACTCTCATTATTGTTCTAGCCAGATTTGTAGGTAGAACTGGGGTCATGATAGTGGGGCTGGGGGAGGGAAGCTTTAAAGAACTACAGGAATGTTGCATGTTTTATCAGTGCTATACTGCACCCTTGCTGGCTTGTTCCTTCCTTGTGAATCTATGGTGAGGGAATGTCCAATTGTCTACAGATGGGCTTTGGGTCTCCCATCCCTACCCCAGTGTTTGAATCAATATGATTGTTTGTTTGGGCCTTTCTGATGCTGGATACCTGATACTGTCTACATCTCATGATCACACAGGCTGGTGTGCTTCTTCCATGTGGACTTTTTTCGCTTCCCAGCTAGATGGCCGCTTTTTTATCTTCAAGTCTTTAAGACTCTAGGCACTAATATATTTTAATAGCTGGGCACCATCAGCTTTCTTCACCACATTAGCATATGCACCCATTTTGTCTTCAGCGATTGTTGTCGGGATGCTGAGCATCACAGAATGCCAGGTTATTAGAACAAAGTGTTCTTGCATTGAGGGAGGACTTGAGCCATGTTGAGTAATGTCCGTCTGCTACCTTATTATTTAACATATAAATATATGCACATAGATCTATGTCCCTATTGTTATATATAAATATATTTACACATGTACATGCCTGTATTTATGCATCTAAAATATCTTTTGCCTCAGTTATTTCCTCTATTTCCTTTTACTTTCCTCTTGTCCCACTATCATGTTTGACCTTCATTTGGCTTTCAGTAATTCTTCTTGACTACATTGCACTTGATCAACCCACCAGGCATTCTACAGCCTCCTTACCATCGATTTTAGATCATGTGTTATTCCCTTGTCCCTGAAAACCCCAAATCTTAATAATGAGTTATTGGGTTATATATAAGAAATATCCATACTTGTGTCTATGTGTTTTATTACACACATACAATCAAATACTTGCATTTATTTTAATTTTTAAAAATAATTTTACTGGGGGTTCGTACAACTCTTATCACAATCCATTGTGTCATGCATCCATTGTGTCATGCACATTTATACATTTGTTGCCATCATTATTCTCAAAGCATTTGCTTTCTACTTGAGCCCTTGGTGTCAGCTTATTTTGTCCCCTCCCTCCCCACCCATCCTCCCTCAAGAACTCTTCATAATTTATAAATTATTATTATTTTGTCATGTGTTACACTGTCCAATGTCTCTTCCACCCACTTTTCTGTTGTTCACTCCCCAGGGACGGGGTTATATGTACCTTGAGATCAGTTCCCCCTTTCTACCCTACCTTCCACTTACCCTCCTGGTATCACTACTCTCATTATTGGTCCTGTGGAGTTCATCTGTCCTAGATTCCCAGTGTTTCCAGTTTCTATCTGTACCAGTGTACATCCTCTGGTCTAGCTGGATTTGTACAAGGGATCATGATGGGGGTGGGGGAGGGAAGCCTAAAGAACTAGAGGAAAGTTGCATGTTTCATCATTGCTATACTGCACCCTGACTGACTCATCTCCTCCCTGTGGCCATTCTGTAAGGGGATGTTCAGTTGCCTACATATGGGCTTTGGGTCCTCCTCACTCCTCCTCCTCATTCACAATATGATATTTTGTTCTTTGATGCCTGATACCTGATCCTATTGACACCTCATGATCACATACATGCATTTATATAAACACCTAGCTCAGTAGGTAGACCAACATTGACTTAATACTTTAATGCCTTACTTGCTGTATTAAGATATGTTTTATTCTGGCAGACCTGAATGGCATTATCAGTGAATATTATTGCAAGTTTTGCCTGATAACCAACTCTACTTCTTTAAGTAAATAGCATCCAGTCAGGTAAGGATTTATTCTATAAAAATGAATAATCTAGATATTGAGATATAGTTAGCCTACCCTTATTTAATCTCCCTCTCTCACTAGTGTTCAAAAAATTAGTACCATAGCTTAATTAATGACACTATAAACAAAAGGTCCTATGATACATGGAGAAGATTGATATCATTTGCTACCATAAACTAACAAGGATATCTCTAAGGTGAGCCAGAGGCAAATTAAAAACATAGATCTGGGAATGGATTTGGGGCTCGCACTTAATTTTAGCTCCAGGCTAAGAACAATTATTTCTGATGACATGGCCCTACTCATTACTCACCTTCACAAATGAAACACAGAAGATACGGTTGCATAGCGAAGTGCAGGGAAGAAATTAGATAGTGCCAGGCTATCATCATCTGGTTCTTAAAGGGTTGTTTTCAAATAAGCAGCAATTTAAGTGATATGTCAACTAAGCCCACATGGAAGAAGCACACCAACATCTATGACCTAAGGATTATAAATTATATAATCCAGATATTAAGGATGGAATACTATCAGAGCTTATATTGTGAGATTCTGGTGTGTAGAAGGCAATGGATGACATCAGAAGGCCAAAATATATTTGCAGGATCTACATAGGAAATAAGCCTTTGGTGATTTCCTTCTGACCATAATTGAGAGATGAGAATAAGCTGGTTATCAGACAGAGAATATTGGAGAGATGACTGTTGTAGATTAAAATGATAAACCTGACCTGATTGGTTAAAACTTTGCCACTTGATACATTTGACCTTGATTTGGTTTTTAATATTTTCTGTGTTTTTTTTTAATATTGGGTTTTATATCTGTTGTATTTTGTCATTGTGGGTAGCCTTCTTGGCGCTTTTTATGTGTTTTTCAATGTTTTTTGGTATATGAAACACAGGATAAATGAAGCTAGAGAAACAACAATTAGAATAAGGGTTCCTGGGGGTGCAGTGGGGGAAGTGGTGGGTGGGGTGCATTAGTAGGGGGAACTGATATCAAGGAGGAAGAAAAGACTCTGAAGTGGATTTTGGTCACAATACCACAATGCTGTTTAATGAGATTGAACTATGAAATGGTATGATGTCTGTATTAGCTCCTAAGAGAAGATTGGGGAGGGGGGGAGATTAAAAAAAAAAAGCAACAACAGAGATTTCCGGCAAGATGACGATGGAGTAATACATACCAGAGGAACTCTGCAGATTTCAGCCCAGGAGAGTTGCTTAGAGGGAATTTCAACACTGCTGGAATGCAGGAGGAGCATCAAAATGATAAGTAGGCTCAGACCCACATGGTTTTGAGGGGCTGGGGGCTTTTGGCTTACCTCAGTGGAGGACGGCTGGATTTGACCTTGGCCCTGCCACTGTCTCTGCTGGAGCCTGGGACCATTTGGAGCCTGTACAGCGGCTTGGTCTCAACACAGCCACAGTTTGCCACCACCCACCTCGGGGCAAGGACTGGACCCTTGCAGCTCCTCTCTGTGCCCCCTCAGTCTTGGAGGGCTGCACAGGGGCCTTTTCTCAACACAGCCACAGCTTGCTGCTGCCGCCTCAGAGCAGGGACTAAACCCTTGCAGCTCCACTGGCGGGGGATCGGGACTCAGCTACATTTGTTACTTTGTTTCCATGTCTTCACTATATCCTCCCCTCCCCTGCCCCCCACAGGCTCAGCGGGCTTGATTTTTTTCCCTCCTCTTTCTCTTTCTTGGTCTCTCCAGACCACTCCCCATAGCCTAGGGCATGTATGCCTGGGCCACACCCAGCTAGGTGAACTCCACCCTGTGTAGCTAGGGAGGCTGGGAAAGGGCCTGCCAACCTCCACCAGGGGATACTCTGCTAAAACATCTAACAGGGGAATTCCTACATGTGTGCCTGGAGTCCTAAGGTAGCTCAGCCAACACTCCTCAACCTTTCAAGCTGTTGTAGGAACCTCTGCCCAACCTCAGCAACACCGAAGCAGGCAACCCACCAGCCTTCTGGGTCACTTCCCTGAGAGGGAAGCTATAGGAGGATAAAGTGGTAGGTTAATTCCATAGTGAAATAAGCTATAGGCAGTTCGAAGAAGTTCTCCTGCAAGTCTCCCAGAGAGAGCCAGTGCTATACAACTCACAGGAAAATGGCACCTGGCTCATCTAAACCAACACAAGGCAAACAGCCATCAGCCCAAACGACCTCAACGAAACAACGGGAAAAACAAAAGGCAATGCCTGAAGATGGCCTGAACAGTCACAGAAAGGAATTTTCAGAATGCTACTTGGATTCATAGAGGATATGGGGCAACAATACAGAAAAAGGATGAAATGATAGAAGAGGTAAAAGCCATAAATAAAAGAGAAATACAGGAACTTAGGGAGGAGATAACAAAAACCAGTAGCAGACTCACGTAACTCAAGAATCGACTGGAGGAATCAGAGAACTGCATCAGTGACTTGGAGGGCAGCCAGGCAGACTTTAACAAATGCAAACAAAAATCTAATAAGATCATCAGAGAAGTTGAAGAAAACTTAAGAGTGATGTCTGATGTTATGAAGCGGAACAACATGAGAACTATTGGCTTACCGGAGGAAGACAACAAAGAAGTCATATGCAACAATAGTGAGAGAATTCTTGGAGGAAAGCTTCCCCAGCTTAGTGAATGAGAACCAGGCAACCATTTAGGAGGCTGAAAGAACCCCAGCAAGACTGTATCACAAGAAGAAGTCACCAAGGCACAAAAGAATTAAATTATGCAATTTAGAGGAAAAGGAGAAAATCATGAGTGCGGCTAGGGAAAAACAAGCAAGCAATCACATACAAAGGTTCCCAAATAAGAATATGCTCAGACCTATCAGCAGAATCTATGAAGAAGAGGAGAGAGTGGAATAACATATTCCCAAAATTGAAGGAAAACAATGCAAACTCAAGAATACCTTACCCAGTCAAATTATCTATCAATATAGATGGAGAAGTAAGAGTCTTCCCAGACAAGGAAAAACTCAAAGAATACGTTAGAAGAAATCCAGCCTACAAAAGATCCTTGCAAACCCAGTATGGGCAGAAGAACAACACCCACCAAGCATAAATAAGAGCCCACCACATAGAACAACCTCACCCAGAGGGCAAAAAGAAAACAGACCTCAGATAGCACTGACTTAAATATGGAAAGACTTCAAAGGCTGCTGAGGTAATCTTTAAAAAAAAAGGCAAAAGAGGCATAGGGAAAAAGCTACGGTATACAAACATTCCTGGGGCAAGGACCACATAATATGGCAGGGACCAGACCAAACACAGGGGTACACATGGTACACAACTAAAACGGAGGTGGGGTAAGAAAAAAAATAATAATAAAGAAAAGGGTAGCGGGGGCACAGGACACTAACCCACCCAATGGGAGGGTACTATTTTTGTCTCCATAGGGAAAGAGGGACCAGATTTCAACCCGGTGCTCTAAGATGTGAATGCAACATGCCGGTGCGGAGTAGTGAATCAGTGGAGAGGTCTGGGGGGCTGGCCCCAACACCAACCAAATGGACACCTGCCCCTCCCCTCAGAAGAATTTATTTCAACGGACAGCACTGAATCTACAGCTCTGGAAAAGGGACATATCTGATCAGAGCATATGGGAGCATATGAAGGGGGAGGAGGAGAGAGTAGAGCACATCATGGACCACCAGGCCATGAGGTTGATATTCCCAATTAGAGCAGTCAGTCGACAGAGAGGATCACATGGCCAGCCCCACTATGAGACATGACGTCCCTCACTGACCCATATCTCTACAGAGGACAACACCAGAGACACAGTGTGGGTATTGCACCCAATCGGATCCCACCACATCGAGGCAAAATAATTAAGGGGTGTAACAGAACAGCAAGGGAATAGAGCGGCGAGGTCCCCAGTGAATGCTGAAGGTAGACTTTGGGGCCAGGGCATGATGCCCCAACAGACTGGACTGGAAAACACTTTTAAAGACCAACAAACAATCCTTGAACTAATTACAAGTTTTCTTTCTTGTTGTGTTTTGTTTTTTCTCATTAGTATGTTGTTATTTTGTTGTATATTGTTGCTTGGTTTTGCTCTGTCTTGTTTTTGTGCATGTTATTATCTCCACAGGTCTGTTTAAATAAGATAGGCTGGATGAACAATAGGAGAAAACAACGGGACCAATAGTTCCGTGGGACATGGGAGAGGGGGAGGTAAGGAAGTGGTGTTAACAAACCCAGGGACAAGGGAACAACAAGGGATCCAAATTGCTGGTGAGGAGGGTCTAGGAGGCCTGGTTGGGCATGATCACGGGTAATGTGACTAAGAGGAATTGCCGAAACACTGGTGGGGACTGAGCATGAGAGTGGGACAGGAGGGAAGTCAAAGGAAATAGAGGAAAGAGCTGGGAGGCAAAGGGTTTTCATAGAGGTCTAGATAAAGACATGTACATATGCAAATATATTTGTACATGAGATCTATGTGCATGTATTTATAGGTTTAGTATTAAGGTAGTAGAAGGACATTGGGACTCCACTCAAGTACTCCCTCAATGTAAGAATACTTTCTTCTTTTAAATTGGCATTTTATGATGCTCACCTTCCCGACACAACCGTTGAAGACAAAAAGGGTGAACAACCAAATGTGGTGAAGAAAGCTGATGGTGCCTGGCTATCAAAAAATATAGCATCTGGGGTCTAAAAGGTTTGAAGGTAAACAAGCGGCCATCTGGTTCAGAAGCAATAAAGCCCACATGGAAGAAGCACACCAGCCTGTGCGATTACAAAGTTTCAAGGGATCAGGTTTAAGGCATTATCAGAACAAAAATCTTACCATAGTGAATGAGCAGGGGAGTGCGGAGTGGAGACCCAAAGCCCATTTGTAGGTCACTGGACATACCCTTAAAGAAGGGTCTTGGGGAGGAGACGAAACAGTCAGGGTGCGATGTAGCAATGTGAAAAAATACAACTTTCCTCTAGTTCCTAAATGCTTCCTCCCCCCACCCCACTGTCAAGATCTGAATCCTACCTTGCAAGCCTGACTAGACCAGAGGAGGTACACTGGTACAGATGGGAACTGGAAACACAGGGAATCCAGGGCAGATGATCCCCTCAGGACCAGTGGTGTGAGTGGCGCTGCTGGGAGCATAGAGAGAGAGTGGGTTAGAAAGGGGGAACTGATTTCAAGGATCTACATGTGACCTCCTCCCTGGGGGACATACAACAGAAAAGTGGGGGTAGGGAGATGTGGGACAGACCAAGATATGAGAAAATAATAACTTATAAATTATCAAAGGTTCATGAGGGAGGGGGGAGGGGGGAGAGAGGGTTAAAAATGAGGACCTGATGCCAGGGGCTTGGGTGGAGAGCAAATGTTTTGAGAATGATGAGGGCATTGAATGTACAAATGTGCTTTACACAATTGATGTATGTATGGATTGTGATTGGAGTTGTATGAGCCCCTAATAAAATGATCTTTTAAAACAAATAAGTAAATAAATAAACAATCACTGACATTAAAAAAGAAAATAAATAAAAAACACATATAGATTACATTGCTAAATGTCATCAAGTCAGTTTTGACTCATAGTGACACTTTGTACAACATAAGGAAACACTGCCTGGTCCTGCACCACCCTAAAACTCATTTTACAGCCACTGTGTCAATTAATCTCAATGCGAGTCATCTTTTCTGTTTACCCTATACTTCACCAAGCACAAAAACCCTACTCTGGTGTAACTATAGGAAAAGAGCTCACAGGAAACTGGTGTTCCAGAGGAGAGAATCCAGATCTGGGTTCAGTATAGCAGTACACACACACACACACACACACACACACACACACACACACACACACACACACACACAAACACACACCACAATTTTTGCTTCTCTGGAGAACCCGGTGTAAAACATTTGGTTCCAAGAGTGATTCTAGAGAAACAAAGTTGTACAGATCAATTTTCTCAATTGGTTCCCAAGTCTGATCAGGTTTGAAGGTACTAATAACTGCCCCCATGCGTATAAAGGGCACTGTGAAATCGTGGTGTGCGGTGTGCTGTAGTGGTTACGCATTGGGCTCACCTCAGTGTCAGCAGTTCAAAACCACCAGGAAGAGAAAGATGATGCTTTCTACTCCCATAACTAGTCTCAGAAATCCACAGAGGGCAGTTCTACCCTGTCTGACAGTCACTACTCGATGCACGCAGTGTATCACCACCCGCACATCAGGAATTGGTGGAAATTGATGCTCTAAGTGATAGCATGTTTGATATTCTTCTGCAATTGTTTCGGGGTAAGCAGTATGGAGAAGCTGATTATTTATCCTACTTACAAAAGATAAATTGGTAGAAGGAAAGACATGAACTCAGGACTTCAGAGTCAAAGATCAAAAAATGCATAAAAGACTTCAAAGTTTACATTTATTCTTTAAAAAAAAGGTTTTCTTTTTGTGGTAACAGAGGTGATATTACTGAAAAAATAAACTCAAGAGTAATATCCTAAGAATGATGAATTATAGTACCAACTCAATTCTCAACCTCAAATGCTGTTAAATTGAGAATATTGATTGGGAACAAAACGGACTCTTACGCCTTGGGATGGGGAGATACAGGCAGATAATTAAGAAGACGGGTGGATTGAGCCCCCAATTTCCATAATGTTACTTTAGCTAAGAGCAGATTGTTTCCATCTGAAGAGATTGCTCCATCTTAATTCATGATCTATAAAAAAAACTATTATCCCTTCCCACCACATGAAAAGATTAACTCAATAGTGCATGCTGATATGAATCCTGGGCATTTACTGGAGCCTTGCTTGAGGAGATGCTTTAAAAGATACTGATAAATGTTTCCAGTTAATGAATTCACCACCCATTATTGCTTCTAGACCTAAGACTAGACTTATGTTCCAGCAAGCTCTAAAAGATGACATATACATGG
The DNA here is from genome assembly GCF_050624435.1 of Tenrec ecaudatus. Lineage (NCBI taxonomy): Eukaryota > Metazoa > Chordata > Mammalia > Afrosoricida > Tenrecidae > Tenrec > Tenrec ecaudatus. Next base: position 18,950 of record NW_027458501.1, on the reverse strand, counting down.
TGACCCAGGCAGAGGTACACTATACTCCAAAAGAATTTCCAGAAACGTAGAGAATATAGATATAAGAATGGCTAATAATGGTGTGTAGAACATAAAGTTGGATCAGTCTTAGTTTACTGATATGGGCCCACTAAGTGCAGAATATAAATTTAATGTTTCAATCTAAGCCACTTTTTGGTTGATTCAGTGAAGCTGATTCGTGGGTTGTATGATGGCATAAATAAATCATGCTCAATGACAAGTCCAGTCAAAGTATATTGTAGCAGAAGGTATCCACAAGATTAAGGAGTTGGGCATGCTATAATGGATTAATCAGGATGGGTCTACAGACGCACATGGAGTAGAACTCACACCTTTACTGCAAGAGGAGGGAGCCCAATTGCAAATGTAGTCCCAGCATCTCTGAAGATTGCTATTTTATGTAAGTCACATTTCACTGTGGAAATGGACTTATTGGAATAGTGACACCTAACTACACTTGGGCTGATTGGGTTGCAGGGAAGTAGGGGCCAAATGGCAGCACTTAATTGACAGAGACAGGTGGATGTGGCTACTGTAATGGACAGCTGAGTCAAAGTGGGAATCAGAACAGCTTGACTGTCATGGACTCATGGTATTGTCTACTCAGGCAGGAAGTCCTTGGGAGTGAAAAACATAGGAAACCTAATGAATATTTACTTGATCTGTCTAAGCAGAAAAAAAAAATCTGGGTCAAGTGAACAGCAGTGAAACTCAAATGATTAGAAGAGTCATAATTGTTCAATCATTCCCTGAGGTGAGATAGTTTACAGACCCATAACCCATTAAAAAGAGCAGGGGCTATGTTTCCCTGTGGAAGGACCCCCACTATAATGACAAAATTTTCTGTTATTTTTTTGTCAGCCTTCCTCAAATGGATCATCAGCATTTTACAAGAGTGAGTGTTCACTGTGGGAAAAGAAATAATTAGATTTTTTTAGGGATTATTGGACACTGGCTCTAACTGAGACCAATTCTAGAAGGCCTAAAACATCACTGTGACCCACCATTTGGTGTGGGGGCACATGGAGGTCAATATTGTAACGGAGTCTCTTACTTCAAGTTCATCTTCAGGTGGGCTGGTGGCTCTCCAAACCCACCCTGTAGCAAATGAACCAGTTCCAGAATCCATTTTGTGTAAGTCAGATTTACATAACTGGAATACTCAGCAGCTAGCAGAACATCCACATTGGGTCCCTGAGGTGGGGAATAAGGCTAAAATGGTAGGAAAAACCAAATGCCAAGAAGACGCCATTTAAACTGTCTAGGAAAATGGTAAGCTAAAAACAATATTGTATCTTCCCCCACACTTTCACCACTTACTCATCTCTCTCCCCTTTCCTTCATTTCACCATATTTTCCACCTTCTATTAGACCTCTCCCACATCACTAGACAAAGCCAACTAAGTGTTCATATCACTGGCACTACTACTAGGATTCTGAGGAAACAGCAATCAACCACAGAAAACCCAAAACATCAAGAAAAACAAATGTAAACAAATGGAAATTGCCCAGATCCAATAGAGAATTCTGAAAAAGAGGCCCTGGAACTATAAGAAACAGGATTCCGAAGAATGATTTAGACATGTAGGGAATACTCAGGAAAACAATAGAAGAAATCTTAAATCAAAGGGAATCTAAGAATATAAACAATGAGATAACAGAATTAGGCAACACAGTAAATGACTTGAGGAATAGATTTTCCTTCTGAAAAGGAAAATCAAATCAGTGAGCTCAAAGACGATCACTCTGACTATAACTGACAAGAAAAACCACCACCAAAAAACAACAAAAGAATCAAGAGAAATAATCTATGTCTCATTAAAAACCCTGAAAAAGAAGTAACAAAAATACATACAAAGAAAATAGTTTTGACAAACTATAAAAGAAAATTTGACCAACAACACAGGAGTACATAATTATTCAAAAAGTTAAGAAAACCAAAATGAGATAGAAGCTAAAAGAAAACCACCATGAAATATCAGAGCCAAATTCTCCAATTTGAAAAAAAAGGATAGAATCCTGAGGGCAGTTACAGAAAAAAGATGGGAGGTGGGGTCAGGGGAATGTATGTCTTGAAGAAGGCGACTACATTTCTATCAATGGTTAAACTGGCTGGAGAAAAACAATGAACAATACTCGTAAAGAATCCAATGGGAGAAAATGCCCGGTATTATGTTCCTACTTGGTTTCTATTCATCTAGTTTCCATCCAGACCTTGGTGAACCAGGCTATGCGCTGTAGACTACTGGGACCTTGAACTGTGTTTTCAAGGCACACATCTGTCCTACTGCTCGAACTGTTCACACTCACCTGTAGCTGTTTTAAGGAACAGACAGACTTTCTTGGACTTAATATTTATATGACTTAGTGTGAGAAGAAGCAGATGACTGCTATCCCAAGGTTATGGAATTGGTGGTCTTTGGACTGTGGTTCAGCTCTCTTGCTCTCAGGGTGCTCTATTAATGATGCCCATTCAATGTGGCCCGGGATTACCATATATTTACTACTTAATGCCCTTCTTTTTTCTTATGAAATGTATTCATCTGATAGGGATGATTCTGCTTCTGTGAATTACTGCAAATTTTGTCTTATCACTGATCCCACTGCTTGTTTATAAATAGTGTCTTGTTATGTACATGTCATTAATTCATATTTTACAGTCTGAAGCCTATCTATACTTAAATAATTTTTCTTCAGCATTTTAAAATGCTATATAATTGGCTAAATAAAAGACATTACCTTATGCCCTAGGGGGATGATTTATAAAGTTCTCTATCATAAAATCATAATAATCTCTGAAGTTAACCAGAGACATATAAACTATAGATATATGAATGGATTTGGGGTTCGCACTTAATTGTAGCCCAATGCATCCTAGCCTGGCCCCGCTCAATGCTTGCCCTCATGAAGAGGTCACTGCTAATATGAGGGCTGTAACAGCATGTGATAAAAAAACCAGTTGGTGCCCGACTATCAGACAGAATAGTGGCTGAGGTTTTAAAAGCTCGTCTTCAAACAGGTAGCTATGTGAGTGAAGCATCAACTAAGCCCACATGAGGAAACACACCTGCCTTTATAATCCAAGGATTGTAAATAACATCCAAATCTCAGGAGAAAATAGTATCAGAGCTTGAATTCTGGACATGTGGTTTACAGAAGGCTATGGAAGACAGTGAAAGCCAAAAATCCAATTGCAGGGTCGCTTGGATGGATTAAGCCTCTGGGGAATCTTCTTGGACCAAAGTCCTGGGATATTAAGAGCCTTGTTAGAGACAGAACACTGCAAAGTTGATTAAGTCCGTTGTACTTAGGTTACATTTTAATATCTTGCTATTTGATCTCCCTTTTGACTCATTTTAAAGTTGTTTCAGTTTTTAATATTTTGCTTTTTTTCCTATGAAGTTTTTCTCTGTGTTCTAATCATTGTTTTCCAGTTTGTCTTTTCAATGATTTTCTGTATGTAAAGTCCAGGCTATGTAGATTCACAGAGGTAGTAACCGGCTTGATAATTGTGTAGAGCATGGTAGGAGTGATTGGTGGCAAATTAGGAACTAACAACGAGTTCATGAGAAAATGCGCTGAAATTCATTGTGGTGATAACTGCAGAAACGTTCTTAATAGGATAGAACAATTGAATTGTATGATAGGTGAAATATGAGGGAGTACCCCCCCACCACCAACCCCAGACCAGAATTGCGCTGGGCAGAGTGGAGCTTTCATAGTACCCATGTTTCCTGCTAAGTATGCATCGAGCAACTTGCTCTGAGTTAGTGCACCCCGTGGCACTGGGAAGGTTTTCTCTGGTCACGGTGAATTTTTTCATAAAAGCAGTTTTGCTTGAAACCTTGCTTTTTGAGATGGCCAATTTAAGAAAACAGTGTGCAGTGGTGAAATTTTGTTTCCTACTCAAGGAAAAACACTGCAGAAACTGTTGTGATGTTGAAAACAGCTTACAAGGGCAGTGCTATGGGAAAAAACTCAAGTGTTTTTCTCATTTCAAAAAAGGTAAAATATTGATTGATGACAAACCTCATTCTGGATGTTTGTCAACTTCCTGAATGAACGAAAACGTCAACTCATCATGCATTTGGAGTTTGCTCCACCAGGCAAGACTGTTAATCAAGCTTTCTATTTAGAGGATCCGAAAAGATTGCATAATAGTGTGTGATGAAAATGGTCTGATTTGTGGCAGACAGGGGACTGGTTCTGCCACCACGACAATGCCCCTGCTCACACAGCCATCTCAGTGTGCCAGTTTTTGGTAAAAACCAGCATGCCTCTTTTGCCCCACACACCTTATTCACCTGACCTCACTTTATGTGACTTCTTTTTGTTTCTTTGAATGAAGAGGGAAATGAAAGAACAGAGATTTGAAGACAAAAGCAGAGATGAAGAAAAAAATTGGAGAGGTACTGTCAGCCTTCCAAACAGATGAGTTTGAAAAATGTTTCCAAGAATGGAATCACAGGTGTGACAAATGTATGAAGTGTAATGGAGAGTACTTTGACGGTGACATGGTTGTTTTGTAAAAAAATTTAAATACATAACTTTGAAAAAAATCCATTTTTGGTAACTCCTTGTATCTTCCAATAAAACTATTTTAAAATAATAAATATGTAAATGGGGTTAGCCCAGATTCAGTTGTACACAGGTTAAGACTTGAGTCAGTGGTCTCCTGTATTGCTTGCTGTCCTTGGGAGTTATCAGTAGCTTGTCACCTGACTTACCAAGCTTGGACTTATTCGTCTCTTTAGCCACAGGCTTGATCTGCCAACCTTGAATTCATTTCCCTCTGTAGCCATAGACCTTTGTCTTTCAGCTCCTTTTGGGCCCATCAACTCCCAAAGCTATGACAGTCATGATAACCCTGCACCCTAACATCAGCATCATGGGCCTAGAACTTGCTCAACTTGGAATTTGCCTTCTTCTACATCTGTGTGAGCTATTTTCTTGATGAAACGCTCTCTATATAAGTATATCCGGAGAACAGGCTGTCCAGGGAGATTACCCACACTGCACTCTCCAGGAAACTATTCTTGTCACAGCAACACTGCTGACAATCCAGGTCCTGGATCTTTCAAAGTACCAAGCATGAGGTCATGGTTTTACCTTGTGCCTCAAATAACTCATTCTGAGGCTCTTTGGCACCATCAGGTTCTTCATCTGACTTGAAACTCTGTGGAAAAATGGAAAGGATACATAAATCCCTTGGAGAATATCAAAAGCAGTTGCAGAACACCAAACAAACATGTAGCACTGGAAAGCTCTTTTGTGTAACTGAAGTGGACATGCTATCTGTACACCAGCAGCACGTGGATCATAAATTCCTTATTGAAAGTGAGAATGCCAGAAGTGGCAATAGGGAGCATGTCGTACTTTGTGAAATCATACTTGGTGTTCCTACCCCCTAAGTCATCAGCACTTTAAGTGGGCACATGCAGTCAACTGTCTTGGTTACCTTACACCAAGAGAAAAGACGAGGACACCCAGAAGCATCTGATTCTGTCAAAATCTTATGGTGTATGTAGTGACCAAATGAATACCCACATATGGAATCGGTGGAGTCCTGGTGACATAGTGCTTGAGCACAAGGCTACTAACTGGAAGTCAGTTGGTTTGAACGCACCAGCCTTGGAGACCCTTTGAAGCTGTTCTACTAAGGACGATGGGGTTGCTAAGAACCCAAGTAGGTTAAGTGGTAGTGGGTTTGGGTTTGGGTTGGACCAAGACTCAGCATTCTAAGCAGGAGCAATCTTGAGGACTGAAAGCTGAGAGCAGACAACAGGAAGAGTCTACGGAAGCGATGAAAGAAAGAAGCATCGTGCTACCGATGGAGTCCAGCATGCGACAAAGGGACAAGGTAGCGCCTTCAGCTCACACCCTGTCCACTGTCTCTCTGGGGTAACTGAGGTCTACAGTGCTTAGGTGTCTTGTCTACCAGAGGTCTAGGGCCGACCCTCCAATGCTCTCACACCCTTGAATTTAAATGACAAGTCAGAGCAACACCAGTAAATTCAGTCCCACTTCCCTAATGCCTTCCACTCACTGAAAAACTAAAAATACCCTTTCCATACCCAGTTTTGAGTACCAAAAAGGCCTCAAAAATCAGAAGAGCCCCGATGAAGACAGAGTCTCATTAGCCCAGGAAATGATAATTCAACCCACACCATACTTCAGATCCAAATGTAAAGAGAACAGAAAGCAAATGTCCTGGGTTTATGGTGTAGCCCAACATAGCACATGCATCCATGAAAGAAAATTTAGGATTTAAACGTGTGCTTATTTGTTTCCCCCTGCCTTACAAATGTTTAAGATTAAAATCAATTCAGGACTCCAAGTTACCTTACTAAAGATAGGTTCTTGATATGGTCTCATCTTTCAATCTGACAGCACATAAAGGAGGAACCAGTAACATTCTGGAATCCTTGAATACAGATCTAACAAGTATGTGATTTACTTAGGACATGTGATGCATCATCATGAATATGCTTCTTGACATGGAGTACAGTGAGGACCTGGCCCTTAGCAGGTGTCTGGGATTCACTCCAGGTACTTGAAGTGAGTAACTTAATGAACTGGGAGAAGGGAGCTGAAGCTAGCCCCCAAAGCGGCAGGGGAGTAGTAAGTATTTCCTGTCTTACAGTTTCGAAGCACTACAGTACTAGCGTCAGAAAGGAGTGAGAAACAAATGAAAACATTTCTGCTGTTGCAATGTCTGAAGGAGAGCACTCTTTGTCCAGGGTCACATGGAGACAACTAGACCCAGATCTTATTTAAAATGAGATCTTATTCCCCAATGGTAACCCTAGCACCTGTCTACTTAAAATTCCAGGGAATGAGACTCTCTCTGCTTACATTCTCTCACAACCATGTGAACTAAGATATTTACCTGATATTAGGCACTCAAGTTGGAGAAGGAAATTCTGACCCACCTCCACACTTTGCAGAGATGTTGCTCGGTGGAGCTGGCTGCTCAGGCTGCTCTGTCCTTGCTTATCTGCTGCATGCCTGACTTCAGTCTCCAGTGAGCACAACTCAGGCTGGGTCCGACGACCATACCACTTAGGACCACTCACATGCTTCGGTAGGACAGCTTGTGAGAGAGAGAGAAAGGAAGAGGGAAATTTGGTGAGGAGCCCTTTAAATGAGCTCTCTGAGATTTGAATGTGTCTACGTTATCATGGATGAACATTTTTACCCAACAGAAAGCATTAAAAAGAACACAAGAAGCTGCTTCTCTGTTATGTGTGAATTGGGTCTGAAGGCTAGTAATAGTGGCTCAACTTTATGCACTGCTTGAAGTTTTCAGAGTCTGTTTTTGCTTTTGTTTATGCAATAAAAGGCTGAGGGGGGAAAAAAACACCCCCAAACCCTCTAAACCTGAAGCCCTAACTTTTTATGCAAACAGTAGGTTCTCCAGTAGTCTAACAATCTAGGGCTCTGGAAGCTGAAGATCATCTTCCAAACCTAAATGTCCTCGGAGTACATCTTAGCCACCAACAGAGGAAGAGAGAGTGGTGCGTGGGATCTGTGGATGTGGGGCCAGGATACAGGCAGGCAGGTACCTCTGAAATTCAGAGCATGTCTGGTGAGTCTGGGACAGAAAGAGGCTTTTAACAGCTCTCTGCTTCCTTTTGAAATCCTTTCTTCTCTATATCTACAAAGAGTAGCTGGGACCTCTCAGCCAGAGAAGAAATTGATGCTGAATTCTCATGAAAATTGAAAGTGGAAGCTAGGAAAAAGAAATGGGGACTGGGGTGGCATGGAAGCCTGATCGAACAGGCCATGGCTTCAGAGCAGAGCCAGTTGAAGAGAAGGCAAAGAGACTTTCATGAGGTAGGGACGGGGCAACAAAACCAGATGCATATTTCGGTGCACATGTGTCTTTTGTCTCCCTACACAGAAGTCTTGCTTCATAGGGTCATGCGCCACCTCACTTGTTTTCTGCGGACATTGACCTTGGGGTTATGCAGAGCAGGAATCTGGTTAAATCTGACTGCTGGTAGAATAGTGATACCACAGCAGATAGGAGTAAGGTGTTACGTTCGAGTTCTCATGTGTGAACGTATTAGGCATGGCACTATGCTGGTGTGGTGAGTTATGAATTGGACTGCAAACAGCAGTAAGAAACACTTGCACAACTACACAGGACAAAGATGGGGCTTTCGACTCCATTCTCGGAAACCCACAGGGGCCATTCTCCTCTGTCTTATGGGGCCGCTATGAGTTGAAATCCACTCGATGGCAGTGAGTGCGTGTGACATCCAGGGCTTCCGACAGTGTGTGTGGTGGTGATATAACCTATCATACCACAAGAGACTTTTGAAGTAAAAAGATATTGTTAATAAGCATGATTGGATGACAGGTATCAATAAGGAATGGCTTGGGAAATTCTAAGGAAATGTGACTACAGCTTATAGGAAATACCAAGCAAGAGAGAAAAGTTTCCAAGTCAGTAGCTCCCTTCAAGGAGAAGTAGACAGGAGAACCATACCTTCCGAGAGAGAGACCACGATTAAAGCGCTGCCCAAAGGGTGCGTGATAGAACACGTCTGACTCCCTACGAAGGGCTCTAAAGTGGGTTTGTGTGAGTGGGGAAGCATCGATTTTTTCTAGTATCCAGACAGGGATCCCTTGGTGGTACAAATCATTTATGTGCGTGGCTATTTACCAAAAGGCTGGAGATTTGAGTCCACCCAGAGGAGTTTCAGAAGAAAAGTTTAGTGACTATGCAAACAGAAACCCCTGCCACCGGAGATCCTGTGGACCGCAGTCCAGTCTGACACCCGTGGGCCACCGTGACTCCCAATCCAATAGACAGCAACTGGCTCCCCCCCACAATAGTTTTATTGAGATATAATTCACTTAGCACACACTTTCATAGTTCAGTCATAGTTTAAAAGAAGAGTTGTATACACATCAGCACAATCAGTTCTGGTGCAATCTCCCCACTCCCATATTCATGATTTGCTTCCCAATTCCCCTTGACACACCTGTATCCCCTTTAACGATTACATCATTTGTTGTCTCTATACATCTGCCCCTTCTGGGCTTCATAACTGGGACACATACTAAAAAAAAACACCCCAAGAATAAAACAGTGCACATTAAAAAGGGAAGAAAGAAAAGTCTACCGGCAATATTAAAATAAGCTAGAGCAAAAAGACTGTCATGAAACAAACAGGACTTCTTTAATTCAAGGACCCCTTCAGGGTGTGTAAGAAGAAGGGCATTGTCAGGGAGGGAAAAAGAAAGCTGGTGACAGAAAATACATTTCTCCCTGGACTCATCAAACCCACCACCGGAACAGACCATCTGCCAACATCCTGCTCCGAGAGCCCAGCCCACTGCTGCACCGCCTGCCTGTGAGAATTTCCATTTGCTCCTTCAGTGCTGGCTCCACAACATCATTCCTTCCTTTATAGTTGCTGCCAGCCAGCATTTTCCTTAGAATAGTAAGCTGTCCAGAAAAACATGCTTTTTTCACAAGCCTTTCTAATGTTCTCAGAAGAACATCCTAGGATGGAATCCATATAATCCGAACTTGACGGTGGGATAAGCATCAGAGCCTAAATTGCGAGAATCCTGTGTGTAGCAGGCAATGGGAGATAGTGGAAATCCAAGATCCACTGGTGGAACTCCGTAGGAAGTAAGCCTCCAGAGACCTCCCCTATCTAAAATTGAGGGAAGAGAGGAGAGTGGTCACTAAACAAGGTGCTTGAAGAGAGGAGAAAGAAAACCAAAGGCATAAATCTGACCTCAACAGTTAAAACTTCGTTAGTAGGTTCTCCGCCCCGCCCCCAACACCCACCCCTTTTGATGCAGGCTGGACCTGATCTGATTCCCAAAATTTTCAGTTTATATTGTTTTCTTCAGTTTTTGTTTGCTCATATTAGAGTATATCTCAGAGGAGTTATTCAATGGAGGTCACCTTCTTGAAGCTGTGTTATATGCGTTTCTGTTTTTCAGTACTTGAAACCTAGGATCAATGAACCTAGAGGGAGAGCATGTAGGATAAGGAGTTTGGGGGGAGGGAGTACAGTGGTAGATATGGGGTAAAAAAGAGATGATGTCAAGGAGTCCATAGAAAAAGAATGCTTGGAAACTGATTGTGGTAACAATTGTACAATTCTACTTAATGTGATTGAAATTTGGAATGATATATGTATTAAATGCCAACTAAAAAGAAAATGAACATCCTAGGAACTTACCACCTCCAAGAAGAAGAAATACAAAAATAATATCCACACAGGCCAGGAAGAAACAAGAGTAGCAAACGAGTGATCAAAATACAAATAAATGTGTCAGCTTCCCAGTATGTGATATTATGAGACTCAAACTCTCAGGTTTGGAAGGACCATAAGCTATTGCACCAAGTACTTTTTTTTTTTTTTGAGTCTGAGCAGTGGCTTTCCTTTTGCTACACACACGAGAATACCAAGAGTTCAGGTAATGGTGCTTTGACATTGAGACACTGGTTTGCTTTCTTTTTGTTGTTGTTGTTCAGAACACAACTGGACTTTTATTTGACACAGAACATAATAAAGTTGCATGAGCACAACAAACTGAAAAGCCAAAGGAACAAAGACGTGGTTCTAGCAAGTCTTTTAATGAATAATAAAACATTTAAGCTTGATAGAAGAATTCATTTTTTCTAATGCCCATATGTGGCAGTTACATAACTTCCTGTCAACTTGCGAAGAAATGGAGTCTATACTGTCAACCAGGTCACAGCCTGATGACCTCATTCAGAGGCCCGAAGGAAATAAATAGTGCACTGGAGGCCAGACACATTCTTTCTGCTTCATCTTACTGCTGACAAGCCACATGGAGCTACACTGAAGGAGACAGAGCCCCAGAGCTGGAGGAGGCACGTGGAGCCCATGCCAGCGCTTAATGCTTCCACCACTATTGGATCCACAAGACTTACCGCCACTGGCCTGTGATCTCCCATTATTCAGCATCATTGCATGGCTGTGTGAATCTAAAGAGGAATTTATGGGCTAGTATTGACGTATGGGGTAACATTGGACTTATGAACTTGATCTGGACTGGGCTGGGATGTTTTCTTAATGTACAATTGCTCTTTGATATAAAGTTCTCTCTTACACACATATGAGTCTCCTTGGATGTGTTTCTCTAGTCTACCCAGACTAACACATCATACTTTTGGAATTCCCACTCTGTTGTTCAATGGACACACCTGCCATGTTTTGAGTCAGAGAGAGAGGCAGTGGAAATAAAAAGCATGCTTAGACTCCCAGATAACAGTACACTCTTCTGACGTGGCAAATGCCTGGTTATCTTGTCATTCTCTAAAGAGATCCATCATGTGGTTCCTACAGATGGCATAGTTATCAATCACAATATCCCAGACCCAGAGGGCTACTGCATTCCACTTTTTTACTTCGAAGCGGTTCTTGCTCGCACCACCGGTGGTGCTGCTCAGGTATCCACATCCATCACTGCTGCCATTTTGGAAACACACTGTCTACTGGCTTGGTTTGACAGGAAAAGATTTACCAAGGGTAATGATAAAAATATATTGACATTATGTATTTAATAATGGTCTTTAATGGAAAGAGAAAAAGGCAGGGGATCAGGGTTGTTCTTAAAAATTCAGGACATCTGGGCACTTAATGAAAGTAATTAACTCCAAGAGAGAAGTAAAATAATGTTGACCCGACAGGACTCATTCAGCTAGAGCTCCTGCTGCCAGACCAGAAAATTGGGAGGTAAGGTGAAGGAAATGGGCAGGTGGAATCCTGAAACTAAAACCAGGGCACTAGGGTCTCTCCTAAACCCCCTTTTTTGCATGTGATTTCCACTCACAAAGCAAACCAAGGATGCTTTAAAGTGCTCTAGCTTTGGCGAGCCCACGGGTACCAGCTGCGCCCTTGCTGGGAGCAGCGATTTCTCCAGGGCTGAGTCCTAAAGGGGACAGAATCCCAAACACGAGAACCCCATGCAGGAGCGGCAATGGCAGGTAGCCAGAATTTAAAGTAGAAGAAAAAACAGGTATTTACCCCAGGTAGATAGATTGTGGTGTGGAAGAAAATAGGCAGATAGTCGGAGTCCAGGGAGCAAATTTAGTTCCAATTGGCAGAGAAGGAAACATCCCCCCTGATAAGCTGGATCTCCCCGTCTGGGGGTCAGCCTGACAGCCCCCAAATCGGAGTACATCACAAGCATAATAATAACAAAAGAGTCAAATATATATTTTTGGTTTAAAACTCAAACCCAAGTCTGGTTGCTCAGCTCCAAGGAGCACATGGGCAGTGGGGGATTGGGGGGCTTAACATAAATCAGCATAAGAAGAAACCTAGCTAAGGAATGCCAGAACTCAGCTAAGAGCTGGGTGGCTTTTTGCATATCAAAGACATGCTGTAGCAAGTGTCAGCTTCAAACAGCACATAAGTACAGCCCAGAGACTTTGGGAGACAATTCAATTTGATTTTATTCTAGCTGGCCAGGGTAATAAAATAAAATAACAGAAAAAATAAAATCCATTGATCTAGTAGGCACCAGTAGACTAGATAGGACAATAAGCCCAACTTCCCTCTTAGTGATTCTACACATAGCTGGGGAGGCCCTGCCTGTCCTGGGGCCCTTGACAGGGCGGTGGAACACTCCAGCCCCTCAGCTACACACAGCACAAGGCAGGTACACCAGTGAACTCCAGCACTCAACTGACGCCTGGCCACGGGTGCGATCTTGTCTTTGAAGTAAACCCACACAGCATCTGTGGAACCCTACATCAAACAAGTACACCACCCCGCTACCTTGAGGAAGAGTTGGAACTCCTCCAGCCTCAAGGACAGGTGATCAAGTCCCAGTTACCTCCTTACCTACTACTCTATTTCTTCTCTCTCTATTCACTATCCCATATTTGCCACTGCAGTCAGTCTCAAAGAGCTCAGGTTTGTGTTGGGTTTTTCCTTTCTTCCTTTTCCCTCTTTCTCCTCTTCTCTCCCACTCTCTCCTATCATATATCCCTACTGGCTTCCAGGTCACTATCCTCCACTTAGGGCAAATCAACCCAAATAGCAGGAGGAACTCCAGCCTGCCCACCGTGGGAGTGCTGTACATCACACAGGGCACCTGGGACAAACATCTACAACACGCTGCTGAGGAAAACTCAGTTGGGGCTCTAAGGTGATCTTGTCAACTAGAGCAATTCTGCTCAGCACCACTGGGTCCCGGCATTGAAAGTAACACCAACCTGCCATTGTGGCGCAGGGTCTAAGCCCCTCTGGACACACAGTCAAGCAATTAGGGATCAGCTATCTATTTATTCTCGGTCTCCTCCTTCTCTCTCCTCCCTCTTTACCATCACTGCCAATATTAGTGAACACAATTGGGGTTTTCCCCCCTTCTCTCTATATTCTCTTTTTCCTCTTTCTTTCTTTGTTCTCTTCACTTCTCTCTCTGCTTGTATGATTCTCACTTCGCCCTCTCACTCCTTTCACTGCTGGTTCACAGACCCCTACCTAGGGGAACCCTGTCCTCCCAGTGGGCTTTCTTTACAGATATTTCTATGAGCGTTGGTTGTGGATGGGTCCAAGTAAGATGAAATGCTTCATCATTTAAATCTTTTCTCTGTTTATCATGTTGCTTATTGGTTCAGTGGTGAGGATTCTTGTTCTTTTAACCTCGAGTTGTAATCCATACTGAAGACTATCATCTTTGAACTTCATCAGTAAGTGCTTCAACTCCTCTTCCCTTGCAGCAAGCAAGGCTGGTCGCCTGCATATTTCAGGCTGTTCTCAAATCTTCCTGCAATCCTGAAGTCTCCAATTCAGCCATCCAAAACTCAAAACAGCTCAATGCCATGGAAGTCAAGTCAATTCTGACTCGAGCAAACCTGTAGGCCAGGAAAGAACCTCCCGGAAGGTTTCCAAGGCTGTAATCTTTGTGGCAGCACATGGTCACATCTTTCTCACTCGGGATAGCTGGTGAATTCCAACTGTTGCTCTTTCGGTTAACAGTGAAGTGCTTAAACATTGCCCTACCTGGATTCCAAGTGTGAGCTAGCAGCCACAATTTTCTTCTGAGACCAAAGGGGTTGTTAGGTGTGAATTCTCGACCAAGGGTGGTCCAGCAGACCTGCTCAGTATTCGCCCAGTTGCAAAATCCATCAAGAGGATGCATTGTCATTATTTTTAATCACATAACACACCCAGGTGTAGCAGCAACCCAGCTTTGTAATATCACCCTGGTTTTGATAAATATGTACCATTCCTTGATAACGCTTCCAAATCCTTTAATATCCTGCAGCTCAGTCCCTGATGTCTGGCTTTAACAAAAGGTGTGAAGGGAGACCATATGTCAATAAACTCTCCCCGTCTGCCACAACTCAGCGCATAATCAGCTCCACGGTAAAATGCATGGTAAGTCAGTTATGCGCTGGCGGGGAGGGCAAGGGGCCCCTTTCAGGTTTGTCTTCTGATGAAGTTGACCAAAATGACTTCTTATTTCAACCTATTAGGAGAGTGAGAGTTGCCCCCCCTCCCTCGCCATTTTTCTTTTCTTTTCCCTTTTTGTCCCTTTCCCCTTGGAGGGACAGCCTGCTCTGCTATTCTGAAAGGGTTTTCTGTTTTATGCTGCGCTCTCCACTCCATTAAATCACCTTTCCTCACATTAAATACAGGTCTTCAGGGTGGTCAGAGAGCTTTGCTGTGAGGGATAATGATATAATGAGGATGACATGCATGAAAAATCATTTTTCAGCTCAATCCCAGGCAGACCACGGGGAAGCATGAAATGGGAAGGAGGAGAGGTGTACCTCACTGTAGACAAGAGCCAGGCTTCAGAGGGGGCCAGTCTCGACCTGGAAGGCTGCTGAAGGCTTCTTTACCTCACTCACTCATTCACTCATTCATTCAACCAGCTTGCTACTTACTTATTAAATGCCAGACCTTGGGGCTCTCTCACTGAACAAAAGAGACAAAAATCCCCCTTCTGTCAAGAAGCTTCCATAAACAGAGGCATTCAAACACTTCCTAGAGAATGTGTTTAAAGTCCAATTTACACAAAAGCAGAAGAAGAGACTGATGCGAGGGGTTTCACACACACACATGTTCATATATGACTCCCATTGCAGCGACAAAGTGTAGGACTCTTCCAGGAGACACTATTCATTGGAGTTAAATTGCTCCCCCCAACCCCCTGAGCTCTTGCTCTCTCTTTTTTTTCTTTCTTTCTGAGAGCAATTGCCCTTGGAAGGGATTAGCTGTTATCACTCTCTAGCACCTTAGTGTGAACTTATTTATTGGCTCCTTTTCCTGCCTAGATAGGAGGGGCCTCCAGGGCTGCTAAAAGCCAGAAAAATCCCAAAAAAGGCAGCAACAAGAGAGGCAGAGGACAATTGGGGCCAGTGTTTCTCATTTGAGTGGGGGGGGGGCATTTGTTAAAGATGCAGATTACACACACATACAGCACACACACACTTCCCTGCCACCCCACCCAATATGGCCCTACTAAATAAGGATCCTACCCCACCATCTGTCCGGGAGCCCCTGAACTGGCCCTTCCCATGAAACAAGCCAGGGCCATTGAAAGTGACTCTTTAGGCAAAAGACCAGTGACTTAGGTTTTCCAAACCAGGATAAAGCCCATTTGTTAAGCACTTGCATATTAACCAAAAGGTTGATGCTTCAAACCCACCCACCGGTTCCTAGGAAAGCAGGCCTGGTGATCTGTTTCTGAAAGGGCACAGTCTTGAAAAGGATCCCTGGTAACATATTGTCCTGCTAGCCATAAGGTCAGCAGTTCAATCCTACCAGCTGCTCTGAGAGAGAAAGCTGAAGCTTTCTACTGTACAGATGTATAGTCTCAGAAACCTACCAGGGCAAGTATACTCTGCTGCCATGAGTCAGAATTGACTCAATGGCAGCAAGTGAGTGGATGGGCAGGGATTGATTGGGCACCAACTAACACTAAGAACAACTATTTTGGGTGGCAGTGACATTCTTCTGCTTTATCTAGAATCTGAACTCTCAGCGTCATTAACAATGGAGGCAACAGACAAATAATTATAAACTACAGAAGGGTAAAGAAAAGCTAAAGAAGTTACTTCTGTTTGGGGTTTAGTTGTGTGCTTTTTTTAGCAGAAAATATGAACTATGAAGGAGCAGGGACTTGCTGGACTTAAATATGAACTGTAAGATCTCTCTCCGGGCTAGAGTTACATCTCAGTTCTTGGCTCTGCATGAGAAAGAATTCACGCCAAAGCCTGGCTCGTGATCCAAGTGAGTTTAATGAAAGTTAAAAGAAGTTTCAGGTTTTACGCGCCACCCCTAGGATTCCTCCCCACCATGTAGCCTGGCAGAGACTGCTCGAGGTCACGCAAAGATCTCTCTCCTAAGTTTTCCTCCAAAAAACACCTGTCTCATGTTCTTTCTCAAGTTCCCTCCCCAGTTCCTGTCCCCAGTTTTTCCTTTCTCCCCCTCGCTCCTGCCTTTTCAAGGATTCCCGGGGGGAGGCATGGTGAATGACCCCAGGTCGATCCCATTGGCTGAATTGCAATCACCTGGCCCAGGTGGGCTGATGCAGGTTTAACGCCCATCCGTACCCACCAGCGGGAAAACCTAGGCTTTTGTTCTATGCTTGGTTCTCCTGGGCATGCGTCAATGGACATCTCATTCCTGCCTATCTGCCTAACAAAACCTATTTTTCAACCCCAAGTCTTTCTTGCCAAAAAATAATGTCCCATAATAGGAATGGCATGAGCAGGGCTTCTGCGTTGGATCAGATCAAGAAGATAGCTTTCATGCCCTGTACTAAGATCACAAAAGAATGTAATCCAGTGCCTTGTAGACAGTCTCGTGTACACAAAAGGTTTTCTAAGAGTCTCCAGAAGGCTGTGCTACAGCCTAAATAGGCTGAACTGCAGCCTAAAACAGAGAGGGACCCATTTCAAAGAGATGTGGGGACATGGCTTTCATAAAATTGAATGCATCATGTAATCCAGTGCAAGGGAAACCCAGTAACTTTGGGAAGGAACTGCATTGGCTTGGACTAAACAGCCAGAGATAGTGCTACATAAAAAGAAAGAAGATGATTGATAAAGCAACCCAGACATTATTGTGGAAAAGGAAAAGGGACTTAGAAGACAATCAAAAGCTACAAGGAACCTCTCCTAGGGAGAAGTCTTGTGGTTTCAACTTGTGTGCTCTGGGGGATATTTGGCAGTCACGTATTAAATTGTGCATTCAATTTAATCCCTTTAAGGGATTTTGTCACTGGGCCTACAGCCCAACTATCCTGACAAAAAAATCTATCTTGAAAATCACCCTGCTGTGAGGAAGCTAAAGGCAAGCACATGATACGATCACATGGAGGGAATTTGGGGAGCCAACGCAACAGCAAGAACCCAGGCCCTAGACCTATGAACCAAAGCAAACCCATCTTGCCGGGTCTCGCTGCTTGAGCTGGTTTGGCCAATGCCACATGGAGTGGAGATGTGCTGCCCCAGCCAAACCTTCCTCAAATTACAAAATTATGAGCAAATAATACACCGAGTGGGATTGAAAGTCACTAAGCAGCAATAGGTAAGTAAAACATATGGGCCTACCATTACCTATCTGTAAAGAGTCTTTGGCAACTGGTTTATGGAAGACGCAGGCCCTGATTACCTCCCATAACACGTATTCTTTATCATAGCCACGGACACTCATGGAAACATTAAAGTTGTGCTTGAGAGAGGAAAAGGTGAGTTAAGAACTGAGAAAGATGGTCATGTGGCCTGGATATTGCTCAAACACTCCATTCTCCTTGGTCTCTTGGAAGAAGGAGAGGGATGAGAACCCAAAGCTGTAAACACTGTGTGGATTAGAAACGTGTTAAGTTTGGCGTGAGGGCTGAAGGCCCAGGTTGGTAAAATTATTTCTGTGGGATTTTCTAGAACCAGAGCTGCTCTGAGGCCCACACTGGAGAGAATGCCATGGTCATTACCCTTGTATGCTTTATTTTGGCTGAGTCCCTCCCCCATCATGTGTCAGGGCTTACCCAGTGCCCCTTCTCAGCCCTGATACACGGTGTTGCCAAAAGGGCTCAGAGATGTTAAGCAATCTGATCAAGGTCATGGGGCTTAAGGTCAGGTACAGAGCCAGACACTGAAATGCAAGAAGACTGACTCCTATGCCCAGACCTGGGACAAATCTCTCTGACAGACCTGGGTAGACGCCCTAAACATCCGTCTTGTGTGTGTGTGTGTGTATTTGTGTGTGTGTGTGTATCCACATATATATGTTTGGTTTATTTGTAATCAACATAATTAGAGTATTTCTATCCAATTAAAAAATGAATTAAGCCAAGGTTGGTGGTTTACAATTTGCACAAGTGCCTTTATGAACTATCATGGTTTACTTTCTTTCATTGGGAGGCAGCTCCAAGCTTCAGACCTCTTCACTCCCCAGGTGAGGTGCTACATTCAGACCAGAGTCAGAGGAAAGGATTGACCAGAAAGAGTCAGTTCACTGAATGAGGTTCCTTTGAAAAGGAAGCCAAAATGGCCCTTAAACTCATGGCCATCAAGTCAATACTAGCTCATAGTGAGGGACCTTGTTGAACAGGATCCTATGGTACAGGGTAGCTCTGTCCCTGTGACTCTGCAAGACTAACTCCATGGAAGCAGAAAGCACCAGGTTTCTGCCACAGGGCTGATGGTGGTATCAAATTACTGGCCTTTGGGATGCCAGCTCAACTTGTAACCACTATGCCACAAGGGCACTAGGTCAATCTAACAGGTCTGGCAAAATGTAGAGCCAGACATTATATACTGAAAATGGCTCACCACCACCACCACCACCAAAGGCTGGCTTTGTGGTGGGGTCTTCTGAAGGGTCAGGGTCAGGGTCAGGGTCAGGGTCAGGGTCAGGGTTAGGGTTAGGGTGGTTAGGGTTAGGGTTAGGGTTAGGGGGGTTAGG